>NC_057812.1:256839847-256913543 GCF_018294505.1 Triticum aestivum | reverse complement strand
TACCAGATACGGAGCCAAAACCCTAATTCCACCACCGTAACTTTCTGTATCCACGAGATCCCATCTTGGGGCCTTTTTCAGAGCTCTGCCGGAGGGGGTATCGATCACGAAGGGCTTCTACATCAACACCATAGCCTCTCCGATGAAGTATGAGTAGTTTACTTCAGACCTTCGGGTCCATAGCTATTAGCTAGATGGCTTCTTCTCTCTTTTTGGATCTCAATACAAAGTTCTCCCCCTCTCTTGTGGAGATCTATTTGATGTAATCTTCTTTTGCGGTGTGTTTGTTGAGATCAATGAATTGTGGGTTTATGATCAAGTTTATCTATGAACAATATTTGAATCTTCTCTGAATTCTTTTATGTATGATTGGTTATCTTTGCAAGTCTCTTCGAATTATCAGTTTGGTTTGGCCTACTAGATTGATCTTTCTTGCAATGGTAGAAGTGCTTAGCTTTGGATTCAATCTTGCGGTGTCCTTTCCTAGTGACAGTAGGGTCAGCAAGGCACGTATTGTATTGTTTCCATCGAGGATAAAAAGATGGGGTTTATATCATATTGCATGAGTTTATCCCTCTACATCATGTCATCTTGCTTAAAGCGTTACTCTGTTCTCTTGAACTTAATACTCTAGATGCATGCTAGATAGGGGTCGATGTGTGGAGTAATAGTAGTAGATGCAGGCAGGAGTCGGTCTACTTGTCTCAGCTGTGATGCCTATATACATGATCATACCTAGATATTCTCATAACTATGATCAATTCTGTCAATTGCTCAACAGTAATTTGTTCACCCACCGTAATACTTATGCTCTCTAGAGAAGCCTCTAGTGAAACCTATGGCCCCTGGGTCTATTTTCCATCATATTAATCTTCCAATACTTAGTTATTTCCTTTGCCATTTATTTTACTTGCATCTTTATTTTTCTTTATCATAAAAATACCAAAAATATTATCTTATCATATCTATGAGATCTCACTCTCATAGGTGACCGTGAAGGGATTGACAACCCTTTTATCGCGTTGGTTGTGAGGAGTTTATTTGTTTGTGTAGGTGCGAGGGACTCGTGCGTGGCCTCCTACTGTATTGATACCTTAGTTCTAAAAAACTAAGGGAAATACTTAGCTGATCTGCTGCATCACCCTTTCCTCTTCAAGGGAAAACCAACGCAATGCTCAATGGGTAACAAGAAGGATTTCTGGCGCCGTTGCCGGGGAGTCTACGCAAAAGTCAACATACCAAGTACCCATCACAAACCCTTATCTCCCGCATTACATTATTTTCCATTTGCCTCTCGTTTTCCTCTCCCCCCACTTCACCCTTGTCGTTTTATTCGCCATCTCTCTCTCCGTCCTCCTCCTATTTCTCTATTCACCTCTTTTTGCTCGTCTCTTGTTTTCTTGTGTGTTGGATTGCTTGCTTGTCGTTATGGCTAGTCCCATATCTTCTCTGTTGTCTCCCGAAAATGAAGTTCTTAATTTTAATCAAAGGGAAGGAGAAAACCTAAAAGACGATTGGTATAGAATTTGCAATGCTCAAAATAGATCTACCAGGAAGCAGTCTACTTCTATTCTTCTCCGCAATTTTTATGTAGGTGCCATTCCTTGGCACATATATGTCCTTGATACCATTACCAGAGGGAACTTCTTGGGTAGCCACACTTTTGATTCCTATAATGATATGATAGATTTGTGTGGCTCACCCCCTCTTTTGGTTAATGGAACTATGTTAACTTTGGAGCATGTAATGCAAAAACTTGAAATTATTGAAAATAAAGTTGCCACCGTAGATATAATTGAAAGTTTCAATAAAAAGATCCACAACCAAATTACTCAATTTGGATCTAAAGTAGGAGTCACTTTGAAAAATATTAAGGAGAAGGAACCCATAGTTAATGAAAGAATAAATCATGATTCCACTAGAATCGATAAACTTGAGGGTATCATTACCAACTTGGGAACCACTTTTTCTTCCGTAAAGAATACTCCAAGTCCTCCAACTAAAATTGCCAAGCTTATGTATGTTCCTAAAAATAAGGGTGAATCCTTTAGCAAAGAAACTGCGGATCTCAAATCTATAAGTATTCATCGTAATCATTTTACTATCATTAAGGAACCATTTGCTACTAATGATTTTTTAGATTTTGTGCCTAGAAGTTTGACTATTGATAAGGGGAAAGAAACTCCTAAAGGTGATAGATGTCTCATTGAAGAATTTCCAACTAAAGATACCTAGATCTATATTCGCTTTTATGCCTAGCTAGGGGCGTTAAACGATAGCGCTTGTTGGGAGGCAACCCAATTTTATTTTTATTCCTTGCTTTTTGCTCATGTTTAGTAATAAACAATTTATCTAGCCTCTGTTTTTTTGTGTTTTTTGTGTTTAATTAGTGTTTGTGCCAAGTAGAACCGTTGGGGAGACTTGGGGAAAGTCTTTTTAATCTTGCTGTAAAAAACAGAAACTTTAGCGCTCACGAGAACTGCTGACATTTTTATTTAGAAAGTGGTATTTAGTTAATTATTTTTGAAGATGATTAATAGATAAATTCCTCACGTCCAGAAATTTATTTTAGTATTTTTGGGGTTCCAGAACTTGCGTTAGCTACAGATTACTACAGATTGTTCGGTTTTTGAAAGATTCTGTTTTCCGTGTGTTGTTTGCTTATTTTGATGAATCTATGGCTAGTAAAATAGCTTATAAACCATAGAGAAGTTGGAATACAGTAGATTTAAAACCAATATAAATAAAGAATGAGTTCATTACAGTACCTTGAAGTGGTGTTTTGTTTTCTTTCGCTAACGGAGCTCACGATATTTTCTACTTTAAGTTTTATGTTGTGAAGTTTTCAAGTTTTGGATAAAAGATTTGATGGATTATGGAACAAGGAGTGGCAAGAGCCTAATATTGGGGATTCCCATGGCACCCCAAGATAATCTAAGGACACCTAAAAGCCAAAGCTTGGGGATGCCCCGGAAGGCATCCCCTCTTTCGTCTACTTCTATCGGTAACTTTACTTGGAGTTATATTTTTATTTACCACATGATATGTGTTTTGCTTGGAGCGTCTTGTATTATTTGAGTCTTTATTTGTTAGTTTTCCACAATCATCCTTGCTGCACACACCTTTTTGAGATAGACACACATGATTCGGAAATTGTTAGAATACTCTATGTGCTTCACTTATATCTTTTGAGTTATATAGTTTTTGCTCTAGTGCTTCACTTATATCTTTTAGAGCACGTTGGTAGATTTGTTTTATAGAAACCACTATCCTCTCATGCTTAACTTAGATTATTTTGAGAGTCCTACAAAACAGCATGGTAATTTTCTTAATTATGTTAGGCATTGAAGATTAATAATAAAATTTTCTTATGAGTGTGTTGAATACTATGAGAAGTTTGAAACTTGATAATTGTTTTGAGATATGGAGAGGTGATATTAGAGTCGTGCTAGTTGAGTAGTTGTGAATTTGAGAAATGCTTGTGTTGAAGTTTGTGATTCCCGTAGCATGCACGTATGGTGAACCGTTATGTTAAGAAGTCAGAGCATGATGTATTTATTGATTGTCCTCCTTATGAGTGGCGGTCGGGGACGAGCGATGGTCTTTTCCTACCAATCTATCCCCTAGGAGCATGCGCGTAGTACTTTGCTTCGATAACTAATAGATTTTTGCAATACGTATGTGAGTTCTTTATGACTAATGTTGACTCCATGGATTATATGCACTTTCACCCTTCCACCATTGCTAGCCTCTCTAATACCGCGCACCTTTCGCCAGTATCATACACCCACCATAAACCTTCCTCAAAACAGCCACCATACCTACCTATCATGGCATTTCCATAGCCATTCCGAGATATACTGCCATGCAACTTTCCACCATTCCATTTACTATGACACGCACAATCATTGTCATATTGCTTCGCATGATCATGTAGTTGACATTTTAGTTGTGTCAAAGCCACCGTTCATAATTCTTTCATACAAGTCACTCATGCATCATTGCTATCCCGGTATACCACCGGAGGCATTCATATAGAGTCATACTTTGTTCTAGTATCGAGGATTAATCATTGAGTTGTAAATAAATAGAAATGTGATGATCATCATTCATAGAGTATTGTCCCAATAAAAAAAGGCCAAATAAAACAAGGCCCAAAGAAGAATAAATAAATAAAAAGGGGCAATACTACTATCCTTTTTTTCACACTTGTGCTTCAAAGTGGCACCATGATCTTCATGATAGAGAATCTCATATGCTATCACTTTCATATACTAGTGGGAATTTTTCATTATAGAACTTGGCTTGTATATTCAAACTATGGGCTTCCTCAAAATGCCCTAGGTCTTCGTGAGCAAGCAAGTTGGATGCACACCAAAAAAAATAAAAAAATAACAAAAAATAACAAAAATAACAAAAAAGAGAGAAAAAGAGAGAAGGGGCAATGTTACTATCCTTTTACCACACTTGTGCTTCAGAGTAGCACCATGTTCTTCATATAGAGAGTCTCTTGAGCTATCACTTTCATATACTAGTGGGAATTTTCATTATAGAACTTGGCTTGTATATTCCGATGATGGGATTCCACAAATGCCCGAGGTCTTCATGAGCAAGCAAGTTGGATGCACACCCACTTAGTTTCAGTTGGAGCTTTCATACACTTATTGCTCTAGTGCATCCGTTGCATGGAAATCCCTACTCACTCACATTGATATCAATTGATGGGCATCTCCCTAGCCCATTGATTAGCTGCGTCGATGTGAGACTTTCTCTTTTTTGTCTTCTCCACAAAACCCCCTTATTATATTCTATTCCAACCATAGTGCTATATCCATGGCTCACGCTCATGTATTGCGTGAAAGTTGAAAAAAGTTTGAGATTACTAAAGTATGAAACAATTGCTTGGCTTGTCATCAGGGTTGTGCATGATGAGAGCATTCTTGTGTGATGAAAATGGTGCATGACCAAACTATATGATTTTGTAGGAATGAACATTCTTTTGCCATGTTATTTTGAAGAGACATAATTGCTTAGTTAGTATGCTTGAAGTATTATTATTTCTATGTCAATATTAAACTTTTGTCTTGAATCTTATGGATCTGAATATTCTTGCCACAATAAAGAAGAATTACTTAGAGAAATATGTTAGGTAGCATTCCACATCAAAAATTCTATTTTTATCATTTACCTACTCGAGGACGAGCAGGAATTAAGCTTGGGGATGCTGATACATCTCCAACGTATCTATAATTTTTTATTGTTCCATGCTATTATATTATCTGTTTTGGATGTTTATGGGCTTTATTATACACTTTTATATTATTTTTAGGACTAACCTATTAACCCAGAGCCCAGAGCCTAGTGCCAATTTCTGTTTTTTCCTTGTTTTACAGTATCGTAGAAAAGGAAAATCAAACGGAGTCCAATTGACCTGAAACTTCACGGAACTTATTTTTGGACCAGAAGAAGCCCACGGAGTATTGGAGATGCACCAGGAGAGTCTCGGGCTGCCCACGAGGGTGGGGGGCGTGCCCCCTGCCTTGTGGACAGCCCGGAGGTCCACTGACGTACTTCTTCCTCCCATATATACCCATATACCCTAAAAACTTCGGGGAGCACAATAGATCGGGAGTTCCGCCGCCAGAAGCCTCCGTAGCCACCGAAAACCAATCTAGACCCGTTCTGGCACCCTGCCGGAGGGGTGAATCCCTCTCCGGTGGCCATCTTCATCATCCCAACGCTCTCCATGACGAGGAGGGAGTAGTTCTCCCTCGGGGCTGAGGGTATGTACCAGTAGCTATGTGCTTGATCTCTCTCTCTCTCTATCGTGTTCTTGAGGTGATACGATCTTGATGTATCGCGAGCTTTGCTATTACAGTTGGATCTTATGATGTTTCCCCCCCTCTACTCTCTTGTAATGGATTGAGTTTTCCCTTTGAAGTTATCTTATCGGATTGAGTCTTTAAGGATTTGAGAACACTTGATGTATGTCTTGCGTGGGATACCCGTGGTGACAATGCGGTATTCTATTGATCCACTTGATGTGTGTTTTGGTGATCAACTTGCGGGTTCCGTGATCTTGGGAATCTTTGCATAGGGGTTGGCACACGTTCTCATCTTGACTCTCCGATAGAAACTTTGGGGCACTCTTTGAGGTCCCATGTGTTGGTTAAATAGATGAATCTGAGATTGTGTGATGCATATCGTATAATCATACCCACGGATACTTGAGGGACATTGGAGTATCTAGGTGACATTAGGGTTTTGGTTGATTTGTATCTTAAGGTGTTATTCTAGTACGAACTCTAGGGCTGTTTGTGACACTTATAGGAATAGCCCAGCGGATTGATTGGAAAGAATAACTTTGAGGTGGTTTCGTACCCTACCATAATCTCTTCGTTTATTCTCTGCTATTAGTGACTTTGGAGTGACTCTTTGTTGCATGTTGAGGGATAGTTATGTGATCCAATTATGTTATTATTGTTGAGGGAACTTGCACTAGTGAAAGTATGAACCCTAGGCCTTGTTTCAACGCATTGCAATACCATTTGTGCTCACTTTTATCATTAGTTACCTTGCTGTTTTTATATTTTCAGATTACAAAAACCTTTATCTACTATCCATATACCACTTGTATCACCATCTCTTCGCCGAACTAGTGCACCTATACAATTTACCATTGTATTGGGTGTGTTGGGGACACAAGAGACTATTTGTTATTTGGTTGCAGGGTTGCTTGAGAGAGACCATCTTCATCCTACGCCTCCTACGGATTGATAAACCTTAGGTCATCCACTTGAGGGAAATTTTCTACTGTCCTACAAACCTCTGCACTTGGAGGCCCAACAACGTCTACAAGAAGAAGGTTGTCCATGGCTCACGCTCATGTATTACGTGAAGATTGAAAAAGTTTGAGAACACCAAAAGTATGAAACAATTGCTTGGCTTGTCATCGGGGTTGTGCATGATTTAAACACTTTGTGTGGTGAAGATGGAGCATAGCCAGACTATATGATTTTGTAGGGACAACTTTCATTGGCCATGTTATTTTGAAGAGACATAATTGCTTAGTTAGTATGCCTTGAAGTATTATTATTTCTATGTCAATATTAAACTTTTGTCTTGAATCTTTCGGATCTGAATATTCATACCACAATTAAGAGAATTACATTGAAATTATGCCAAGTAGCATTCCACATCAAAAATTCTGTTTTTATCATTTACCTACTCGAGGACGAGCATGAATTAAGCTTGGGGATGCTTGATACATCTCCAACGTATCTATAACTTTTTATTGTTCCATGCTATATTATATCCTGTTTTGGACATTGTTGAGCTTTATTATACACTTCTAAATTATTTTTGGCACTAACCTATTAACCGGAGGCCCAGCCCAGAATTGCTGTTTTTTTTCCTATTTCAGAGTTTGGTAGAAAAAGAATATCAAATGGAGTCGAAACGGAATGAAACCTTTGGGAACATGATTTTCGGAACAAACATGATCCAGAGGACTTGGACCCTACGTCAAGACATCAACCAGGAAGGCACGAGGTAGGGGGCGCGCCTACCCCCCCCCCCCCAGGCGCGCCCTCCACGCTCGTGGGGCCCACATTGCTCCACCGACATACTCCTTCCTCCTATATATACCTACGTACCCCCAACTACCAGATACGGAGCCAAAACCCTAATTCCACCGCCGTAACTTTCTGTATCCACGAGATCCCATCTTGGGGCCTTTTCCGGAGCTCCGTCGGAGGGGGTATCGATCACGGAGGGCTTCTACATCAACACCATAGCCTCTCCGATGAAGTGTGAGTAGTTTACTTCAGACCTTCGGGTCCATAGTTTTAGCTAGATGGCTTCTTCTCTCTTTTTGGATCTCAATACAAAGTTCTCCCCCTCTCTTGTGGAGATCTATTCGATGTAATCTTCTTTTGCGGTGTGTTTGTTGAGATCGATGAATTGTGGATTTATGATCAAGTTTATCTATGAACAATATTTGAATCTTCTCTGAATTCTTTTATGTATGGTTGGTTATCTTTGCAAGTCTCTTCGAACAATCAGTTTGGTTTGGCCTACTAGATTGATCTTTCTTGCAATGGGAGAAGTGCTTACCTTTGGGTTCAATCTTGCGGTGTCCTTTCCTAGTGACAGTAGGGGCAGCAAAGCACATATTGTATTGTTGCCATCGAGGATAACAAGATGGGGTTTATATCATATTGCATGAGTTTATCCCTCTACATCATGTCTTCTTGCTTAAAGTGTTACTCTGTTCTCTTGAACTTAATACTCTAGATGCATGCTGGATATTGGTTGATGTGTGGAGTAATAGTAGTAGATGCAGGCAGGAGTCGGTCTACTTGTCTCGGACGTGATGCCTATATACATGATCATACCTATATATTCTCATAACTATGCTCAATTCTGTCCATTGCTCAACAGTAATTTGTTCACCCACTGTAATACTTATGCTCTCGAGAGAAGCCTCTAGTGAAACCTATGGCCCCCGAGTCTATTTTCCATCATATTAATCTTCCAATACTTAGTTATTTCCTTTGCCATTTATTTTACTTGCATCTTTATTTCTCTTTATCATAAAAATACCAAAAATACTATCTTATCATATCTATCAGATCTCACTCTCGTAGGTGACCATGAAGGGATTGCCAACCCCTTTATCGCGTTGGTTGCGAGGAGTTTATTTGTTTGTGTAGGTGTGAGGGACTCGTGTATGGCCTCCTACTGGATTGATACCTTGGTTCTCAAAAACTGAGGGAAATACTTACGCTGCTCTGCTGCATCACCCTTTCCTCTTCAAGGGAAAACCAACGCAACGCTCAAGAGGTAGCAAAGCCCCATCCTCACAGCGTATCCTCAAGCAATTCACTCTTGAAGTGAATGCAGTCCTCCCCAAGCTCGAGACCACGCGCCCGCTCAAGTGGTCCCAGTGCACCATCACATTCAGCTCAGCAGATCAGCTCAAGTGCGTGGCTACCGCCGGCGTCCTCCTGATTCTTTGTTCACCCGTCATCAACAACGTGCATGTCACCAAGACCCTCATCAACGGTGGCGCAGGGCTCAACGTCCTATCCATCGAGACGTTCGACAGCCTCCAAGTGTCGTATGATCAGCTTCAGCCCACCAAGCCTTTTTCAGGAGTGACCGACGGCTCCACCACCCCGATCAGGCAGGTCCGCCTCCCAGTCACCTTCGGACAGCACAACAACTACCGCATCGAGCTCATCGACTTCGACGTCACCCACATTCGCCTGCTGTACAATGCCATCCTCGGGTATCCGGCCCTGGCCAAGTTCATGGTCATGATGCACCACGGCTACAACGTCCTCAAGATGCCGGGAAGCGGTAGGATCATCACAGTCTCCTGCGAAGAAAGACATGCGGTGTGCTCCCTCAAGCGCGCCTTCCAAGCAGCATCGATCGAAGACCCCGGCAACAATGCACCTCGGTACCCTCCGGAGGTTGTCCCCAAGAAGAAGAAGCAACTCTGTGTCGGACCTTTGGAGGGTAGCACCACAAGTGGCACCTCATCAGGATCAGCGCCCACACCTGGGGCGCCTCCCTCCATCACATAGGAAGGCGCGCCCGGCGCCCTCCTCGGGTAGGGCTCGGGGGCTCTCTTCTGGAGGGCCTCAGACCTTGCCAACGTCATGAGGGAGGTGCTCGGGCACCACTTGGAGGCGTGCTTCACAACACGTCTCCCTCAGGAGGACACTGGGCAGCAAGCGCCCGGCGCTCAGGAGTTCATCACCAAGGTATCTCAGGAGCTTCAGGAAGCAAGAGCAATACGCAGCGACCGCCGCCCACCTGGCATTGCTCCCCACCCAGGCGAGGGTGGTGAGATGCGCGTCTGCACCGACATATCAGGGCTCAACCGAGCCGCATCTCAGGAGCGCCTCTGGCCTTCGCGTGTTGGGCGTTGCGAAGGTCCACCTCACAGGTATGTTTGCATGCCGTTCGGCCTGCCGAGCGTGGCCGCTGCCTTCCAGCGCGACCAGCGGAGCATCATGGAAGGCCAGGAGGCCAGGCACTGCGCGGTCTTGGCAGAGATGGAGACGGTCTTCAAGGAACCACCTGGACCCCCAGAGCCTTCCGAGGCTTAGGGCCCTAGTGGCTCATGAGGAGCAACCCCTGCGCCGCGTACATTCAGCTACCTCAACACCCCTTCATCAACGGAACCAGGTGACACCTTCCAAGTTCATTTTGCTTGGAGCGCCCTCAGGGCTGCATTATTCCCAGGCCGCGTGGGTCCATCCCTATGGCATGTATCCCTTCTTTTTTGTGTCTTTAGCTTACCTCGCTGGGGGGCGCCCCTCGGGATGCATCATCCGCAAGCCGCTCGGGTCTGACCCAGTGGCACGTATCGTTCATGCATTTACCTGAGCTAGGTTGCCTTTCATTCTTGATCTATCTATGACTATCACCTGCTTGATTGTCGCCCATCACGGGAGCCACACGCCGGTCGTCTTTCTTCAGGACCCTTCGCGTGAGAGGGTTAGGCACGGCGTCTGTTCTCGGGTCCGTCCCTGCAGCGTCGATAAATCCAACGGTTGAGCTCTATCTGGCGGGCCGGCCCCATTCATGTCACCTCCAGGGGTCGTTGGTGCTTGGCTCTCTCACGCGATAACCTCAGGAGATTCGTTCGGCGCAGGTTTTCTAACCACCTCGCAGGACCAAGACAGCGAACAAGAATCAAGACCAGCCGCAACCCGCCTGGAGGTAGGGCCTCGTGAGTCCCACGCTGGCTCACGAGTGCCCAGACACACCTCATCTAGCCCTGCCGTGCAAGCCACGTGTCAGGGCGGGGCTGTACACGCCCCAGGGGCTCTTCGCAGTAGGGAGTCCCCTCCCACGTACCAGAGGCGAATCGACAATCACCACGGCGATCGCCGCCCTTCCTCGTGCTAACTTGTAGGAACTTCCTGAAGGCTACAGCGGGCGGTACCGCGGACTCTCCCTCTCTTCTCATGCGATTCGCTTGCACCTTAAAACGGGGGCTCCTGAGCATCGCGGGTCAGGAGCTCTTACTGGTTCTCCAGCCCTCACCCCCTGGCCTTGACCATGGCACGCGACCTGGCATACCAGCGGCGGCTAAGCTCGCTCAAGGGCCGGGACCTGAGGACGTAGAGCACCAGGAAGAACATGGAGAGGAGGGGGAGGCCCACACGGGCCTGACCTAGCTACCCAGCAGCAGCCAACGCCCAAGCCTGGTATCTCGCGAGGGACCAACCCTAGATTTCCAAGATAAGTTTCGCGCTCGGGTCAATCAACCGCTACAGCATAGAGCTCTCATTTGTGCTGCCCCGCTGCGGCAATGTAGTCTCCCTCTCCTACCTCTCGGCGGTTGCTTGCGCGCCAAAGGGGACCCCCTGAGCATCGCGTCTCAGGGGCTCTTACTAGACCTCGGGCCGCTCACCTCCTGGCCTTGACCACGGCACGTGACCTAGCATACCAGCGATGGCTGAAGCCTGCCTGGGGACCGGGGCCTGTCAACGTAGAGCACCATGCTGTCGCAAGGTTTGAAAGGGGAAACCGAGCCGGAACGGAGCACGCATGTCGGTGTCAAAATCGACGGATCTCGGGTAGGGGGTCCCGAACTGTGCGTCTAAGGTGGATGGTAACAGGAGACAAGGGACACAATGTTTTACCCAGGTTCGGGCCCTCTTGATGGAGGTAAAACCCTACGTCCTGCTCGATTAATATTGATGATATGGGTAGTACAAGAGTAGATCTACCACGAGATCAAGGAGGCTAAACCCTAGAAGCTAGCCTATGGTATGATTGTATGTATATATGATATATCGACTAGCCTGGCCCTGGTTTATATAGTGCACCAGAGGCCTAGGTTAACAAGAGTCCTAGCCGAATACGCCGGTGGGGAGAAGTCCTTGTCTTGATCGCCAAGTCTTGTGGAATCTTCCTTATATGCGACAGCAGTCCGAACTGGCCCATGAGTATACGGCCACGGGGGTCCTCGGCCCAATCTATCAGATCGGAGATGACGTGTTGAGTACCCCCTAGTCCAGGACTCCGTCAGTAGCCCCCTGAACCGGTCTTCAAGTTAGGGACGCTCCTCGATTCTTCCGAACTGTTCTTCATCTTCAGTTGCCGGTCTTGAAAACTGGTTCAACAAGTCTTCTTTATCTTCGATCTTGAGGATCGCCGAAATGCATTCGACGAGTTTACACATCGGGTATCCGAGGAGCCCCTTTAAGTTTCCGGCCTTTATCAATGCCTTATTATTTTTATGCCACACCTCGGGTTTGAAGTTGTTCCCGGGCGGCAGCGTCCTCTTGCGTCCGAGCTCCAACGCTGGACTGTATTCGAGGTATCTTTTGCAACCGAGCACCAACACCGGACCGCTTCCCAGCTCTAACACCGGAATGTATCTGAGCTCCAACACCGGACTATGTATCCGAGCTCCAACACCGGACGGTATATCCGAGCTCCAACGCCGGACTATATCCGAGGTGTCGTAAATCACCTTGGTTCAAAGAAGTTTGAAGGAGTTTAGCCGAGCTTAATGCCGGAAATGCCCTCTATGGAGCCAGCCACTAGCGCCCGAGCTTTATGTCGGGCTGCTTCCGAGGTGGTGCACCACCCTGAATGTGGGCCGATTTTTGTGAATATTTTTTATTGGTGTAATTTATTCTCCGCCGGGATATATAGCCAGTAGCCCTCAAGGTGTGTATCGGTCTAAAACCCGAGATGCACCTGAAGGATGACGTAAGATCGCTGATCCCAGTAGCCGCTGAGACTCAGGTTGATTTGCAAAATCGTCCTGAGGATCAAGTCCAAGCTCGGCAGAATACTTCGGGACACTAAAAGCGGCGTGCTCAGTCCTCGAGACTCGGGTTGGGTGCGGCCGACCAACCTGAGGATCAAAATCTCCTCGAAAACTATATTGCACATAAAATTTTCTGCATTGGTCAAGCAATGCAGTAGCCCCTGAGACACTGGTCGGGTGGCAACACCAGATCAGGGGATCGATGTGCCCCTTTGTAAATAATAAGCCCGAAGCCCAGTAGCCCCCGAGCCTTAATGCGGGCACGGGTGGCCGAATTAAGGATCAATATCCATAGTAAAATCACATATTATGTGTAATGACTCTATGTACCCAAGTACTTTACATCATTTAATGCTCGGATCCGCATTGTACAAAACTTTGTTGACCAACCATCGGCTTCCACCTCCTCGGCCAGTAGCCGAGGAGTGTTTGTCTTACTTTATAAAGCCTTTATGAGGGCAAAGATTTACGACAAACAAGGCAATCTGGCCATACAGTTTTATAAACAAAGGTACGTGGAGAGATATGTTATATTACTATTTAACATAAGAAATGTCTTCCAAAGAAAATAGTCCCGCTATCGGTCCCTTTCTTTGGGTTGTCATGCTAAGCATGATCATGAAACCTCAGCTCTAACGTAAGAGCAAAATATTGAGGATTTTAGTTTGGGAGGCCAGTTACTAGCCCCCGGTAGTGTTCGGCGACAGTCGAGGTGAAGCCGTAAACACTTCAGCCATTGTTATGAATGGCCCGTCATTTAACACCGTCATTGGATCGCTGACCAGTTTATGCTTATTGTGACAGTCAGTTTTCAGCTTTCTCCACTGAGGTGCTTAACCATATGAGCTGGAAGCACAATAGCAGTGGTTCTCCCTTTGCACACCTAGACGAACAAAGCGGAACATAGGAGGCAAGCGCAGGAGCCGGGCAACCCAACTATTGACCGAAGACACAATTCGAAACCGATGCATATATAGCAATATCTGAGAATGTTTTTGCCGAATCCCTAAAGGTGTCCGGCGTTGCACTGCGAGACTAATGCTGGAAAAGCACAAATAGTTTAAAAGTGCCAAAAGCTTGGAAAACCAAGAAACGTCAGTAAAAACATGACGTCCGAACAAGAGCAAGTGTTCGGTGCCAATCCGAAAATTGGTCTTAGAAAAAGGAAGTGCTTCTGTCGTGCTTTAACATGATATATCCTATCTCAAGACTTCGAGCGGGTCAGCCTATGGCTTCAACCTCCTATCCCGAGGGCGGAGTACTTCTCATTAGGCCAGTTTAGCAAACTAAACTCTAGCGGCTTGGAGAGAGAAATTAGGCTCCCCGGCTAGTGACCGCACACTCGCGTCGAAAAAAGGAGTGATAAATAATAATAATAAAACTTTGCAACGACTAAGAAGAAGAACACTTATTATAAAATGGCTCAAATAAATTTAAGAGCCCCCAAGTGACTTGGGTAAAAGAATGATTGCATGTACCGAAGTACTTACATCATATCTATGTTCAACCAAACTTAAACGCGTCTTAACCGACCGTCGGCTTCTCCCTCTTCGGTCAAGGACCGAAAAGTGTTATGTATTCCATCTGTCGAGAATATCGACGGTGTTTTCAATAACCAGACAATCAGTTCATAAGGTTGTAACAGACAAAGCGCGCTCAGGGAACTTATGCTATATT
The DNA here is from genome assembly GCF_018294505.1 of Triticum aestivum. NCBI lineage: Eukaryota > Viridiplantae > Streptophyta > Magnoliopsida > Poales > Poaceae > Triticum > Triticum aestivum. Next base: position 256,899,061 of record NC_057812.1, on the reverse strand, counting down.
ACTGCAAAGTGTAAGAAGCATCTTCGAAGAAAATAGTACCCTCACCGATACCTTTCTTCGGTGATCATTATTATTATTATGAGACTTGTGCAATAGATTTTTTGTACTCATGAGTTCCGTTGTGTGCCGACCATCATTGAAAACTATAAGAGCGCTAGCTTTTCGCTTCACCCAGTCTGAGGTCCGGCTCGGGTGACCCGACTGTGACAATCGCAGAGGTGCTCCCTTTACTCCCTAGCCGAAAAATCGGGAACGTAGGGGTAAACACAGGAGCGAGGCAACCCAGCTTGCAAATCGCTTAAGTCAATATGGTGCATATTGTGGCGTAATACATGAACAAGGAACGAAGCCGTACAAGTATAATCATATGCAACAGGAAAAGCTTCATAAAGGAAGCCCCCAAGTAAACGGGGTATTTGAATTTATGCGTCACAAACAAAGTTTGGACAAGGAAATTTTTTACAAGGAACTTTTTTCCAAAAAAAGTATAATGCTTGGTCGAACCGAGCACAAGTTAGAAATTAAATCTTTGAGTATGAAAGCGACTTAGCTGGTTAATGTGTTCGATATTGATGACGCGGTCTGAGCTTGATGCGGGGCAAGGTTCCATCCCCCAAGCCGGTCCCGAGGTGGCGGAGCGGAGAGCTCGACACGCCGAAGTGGTGACATAGCACGGTCAATGCAGACCGGCAGAGTGACGCCAAAGTCCCCAGATCATTTTCTTGTGCACAAAAAATAGTGCAAACCGGAGATAATAGTAATAATGATAATTAAAAAAATGTGTTGCATAATAAATAATTTATGCAAAGTGAAGAATAGAAGAAATATGGCCTGGCGCCGAAGTCAATGTCGATGCAGGGCGTCGGTGTGATGTAGTAAAGGCACGGCAAAGCCTGAATTCACAGGTCGGTCCGAGCTCCGGATGCGGCGTTCGCCGGACTATGTACGGAAACTGATCGAACCACCACGCGACCATCGTTAATGCGGTCACCATTTGATAGACCTGTGTACATATCATGGACAAACCAAAGTAATAATTCCTTGGGAAAAATGAACCCAAACAAGCAAAAAATACTGGGATTTATAGCACCTGCTTTATTTGTTGTAGCAATCCGAAGGAAGATGATTCCCAAAATTGAGACTCGCTCCGCACACCCATTGCCTGATGGGCGATAAAGCGACGGCATGGCAATGCTGGTAAAGGTTGACTCGCCGAGGCAAAGCCCTCGGCCCAGCTAACGTGACGGAGCTGGTCGGTTAGTGACGCCGAAGTGTCCGGAGTAGGTTGATGAAGAGATGGCGAAGCCCCCGGTCCAGCCGAGATGTCGAAGCCTCGACGTCAGCCGATGAGTCGAAGTAGGTCGGCGTGATGGACACCAGCTTGAAGAAGCAATAGTGCGGCCCCGTCGATGCAGGTCGTGACGTGGTCGATGCCGGCTAGATGAAGCGACCGTGCGGCGATGCCGGTATGCCCGCTCCGTGTAATCCGTGGGGCGGCAATGTTGATGATGATTTATCCTTCGCGATGCCGGACTCTTGTTCGGCTTGCCGAGATGATGATCCGAAGAAGTTGAGCTCGGCTAAAGTGACGACGTGTCTAGCGCAGGTCGGCAGTCGTGGAGTAATATTGCCGGACTAGTTTGACACCAACATGATGTTGAAGATCATGTTCAAAAGATCTCAAAGTTAGTGGGATGTGTTCGGGAACAAAATACAATACCCCATACAAAACTTCCTTCAAAAGGGATGTCCGAAATCCCGTTCATAAAAAAGATGAACTCGGGTCGGATTCGTTTTCGCGCAGCAAACAGATCCGAAAAGTGATGCACTAATCGGAAGGTTTCCGGAGTTTGGACGGTCGGATCGAGCTGAAATTTTGAGAGGTGGTAGATATAGGAATTCTGCAGCCGTTCAACGGTTGGATCTTTCAAAGGACGTCCGAGCTAGAAGCTGGATACCACGCCCTAAACTCATCCAAATTCCCGTCCAGATTTGACAGGGCTCCGGTATATCATGGATTGCCAGAGATTCCTCCATCGGAACTCGACGAAATTTTCCAGGGTTGTTGTAGACTCAATTCCGCACAATTCCACCAAAGCGATCGTCAAAGCGATACTCGAGAAGGTGGTGGCGGCAGATACGAGTTCGCTGTCCAGAAAAACAGCATGGTCGCTTGAGGGCAATGTTGATGTTGAGCCCCCGAGCTCCATGGATGATTCCTCCATGATCTTGATAGAGATCGGAGTTGATGTTTGATGAAGGCCCTCGTACAAACATGGTGATCCGAACACGGGGCGCAGTTCTTAGTCGAACCAAGGTGACCAGTCGAGCTGGTGACGAAGATGCCAAAGTCGCAGTTGATCTGCAGGCGAGCCATCGATCCTTTTGTCGATCACACAGCGGAACTCTTAATGAAAGCACCAATGTCGGTGTCAAAACCGGCGGATCTCGGGTAGGGGGTCCCGAACTGTGCGTCTAAGGTGGATGGTAACAGGAGACAAGGGACACAATGTTTTACCCAGGTTCGGGCCCTCTTGATGGAGGTAAAACCCTACGTCCTGCTCGATTAATATTGATGATATGGGTAGTACAAGAGTAGATCTACCACGAGATCAAGGAGGCTAAACCCTAGAAGCTAGCCTATGGTATGATTGTATGTATATATGATATATCGACTAGCCTGGCCCTGGTTTATATAGTGCACCAGAGGCCTAGGTTAACAAGAGTCCTAGCCGAATACGCCGGTGGGGAGAAGTCCTTGTCTTGATCGCCAAGTCTTGTGGAATCTTCCTTGTATGCAACAGCAGTCCGAACTGGCCCATGAGTATACGGCCACAGGGGTCCTCGGCCCAATCTATCAGATCGGGAGATGACGTGTTGAGTACCCCCTAGTCCAGGACACCGTCAACGCACACACAATTTCATAATAAGGATAATGTCAACAAAGGATATTACAGACGCCTTACACGCCCCAGCGGGGTCCATTTCTTGATTCCTCGCAGGGAACAAAAGACAAGAACTTAGGGAGTCCTAACTACGCATGCCCCTATGGATGACGCCATCATCAACAGTGGGCCACCAAAGGCCGGAGCCAACCTCATCCAGATCAGCGCCGATGGCGGCCTGACGATGCAGCTCTGCTCCGGGCTCGGCGGGAGCTCGGGGGCACGTAGATGTTTGTCGCTTGTCTCCAAAGACTCCACAAGCTTGGGAGAGTCGCTGGACCACTAGGAGTCGCCGCTGTTGCTGGAGGAGCTGCAGGCGAGGCCTGCGGCAGGCCCAGCGCCCGCCGCAGCACCGTCCTAGCGACCTCCTTCAGGGCAGCACTCTAGGCGGCGGCCTTCCTCATCGAAAACCTTGAAGAACAACACTGAGGCGCCGTCGTACTCGAAGTGGATCGCGAGGGCGCCCTCCGCGTGGCAGGCTCGGTCAATCTCGCCCCAGCCTTAGGTCATGAAGATCCTCCCGGAGGCAACGGCTTTAATCTCTGCTCCAGTCGCCGGGGCGCTGTAGTCGGCGTGTTCAGCCAAAGCTCGAGAGGGCCCCTTGGAGGCATCTCTGCAGAGAAGAAAGAAGGGAAGCGAATCCAAGTGCTCAGGGGCATCGCCGCCCACATCAAGAACTCGCGCGAGGAGTCCGCGGCATGGACCCCTGGGGCGACAGCGCGCGCCCCTGCGGCACGGCGGCCATGGTCCTGGCACGGGCGGTGATGCTCGACGCTCCTCCCTCCGGAACCATCGACGCAAGCATACAAGGGCAGCGGGTACCCAGGAGGCAGCCTTTCGTACCAAGGCCGTGACACCACCAGCCTCACTACCATCTCGCGGCGATGGGACCTCCTCTTCTTCGGCGGGAGCAGCTCGGGGCCGGTGAGGGGAGCCTTGCCCTTCTCTGTGGCCGAGAACCTCCGAATCGGCACCATGACTGCACTAGCAAGGATTGGAGCGAGGAAGGAGAAGAAGTGGGAGAGGCAGAGAAGAGACTGGAGATGGGGCTTCGCCCCCACCTTCCATTTATAGCCAAAAGGAGGCCAATCGCCAGCCTCCACGATCTAAGGTAATAATGATGGATTTTCCTTGCATGCAGTAGGGACTTGACAGTCGGGCAGTTGCCGAGGCAGCGTGGGGAAGCGGAGACGCCCACGTCCAATCAACCGCCACACGTTGACCAAGGCCGCAGGCTATTGGGCCCCGCGGCGCTCCGCACTTGGCCTTTGGCTTCGCCTCAAAGCCAAGCCCGAGCGCGCCTTGGGCCCGGGGGCTACTATTGGTGTTCTGGGAACGGGGGTCCCCAGACTTGCCTACCTGCGGCCTACGGCATGGCTCTGCGAGTGGGCCCGTACGGCCCATCTTCACCAGCAAGGACACAAGACCCTCGCGAGGGGCCAAGCCTCGCGAGGCGGATGACACAAGACCTCCTTGGGAGCGGCCTCACCAGGCTGGCTCACGAGGGGCGGAGAGATCAAGGCCAGGCAAACCTCGCGAGGTTCTAGTGACGTGAGCCATGATGACCAAGGCTAGGCGGGTGCTAGTGCGCACAGTGTCCTTGTTTCCTCTTTGGTGCTAAGGGGGTAAGGCAGACGCAGAGTACCGAAGCGTCAAGCAAAGGTTTCCATATTGGTGCAACGAGACCAAGACTAGAAGGACGACAGGACGGAGGTCACCATGGAGCCCAAGGCGGCGTCACCACCAGAGCCTTTGGCAGGCGAAGACTGCTTTTATCAGGATAAGTTGTACTAGTTGTCCCCTTTCGAATTGTCTGTTGTTGGCTCCCTTCCCGCTCAACATTTGGGGAGAGGACCAGGGCCTCTACAAATACGACTAGCCACCACCGTAGCTAGGGGGAGGGACCGGACAGATCGAGAGAGACCAGAACCACCACGAGTTCACCAAGCACAAGAACACCTCTCTTCAGGAGGCTGTTCTTCCCCTTGTACTGTTCATCCTCATCCCAAGAGGCAATCCACGACCACCACACTGGAGTAGGGTATTACACCACAACGGTGGCCCGAACCAGTATAAATCTTGTGTCCCTTGTGTTGCGAGTTCGTCAAGTTAGCCCGTAGATCTTAGCAAAGCTAGGACATGGATCGGTAGGGGGGAGATCTTCGTGCGCACCCCAGTGTTCGAACCTTAAGGGTTTTTCCGGAACCCGTGATCCGATAACAACTTTTTTTGGCGAAATGCCGCATCTGGCCTGTTTATCATTTTGAACCATTTTTTAGCCTCCCGCTTCGTGTTTCGAGGTGAAGCCTCTATTGACACGTCTTGTCGAAGAAGAGATGGTGTCCCCTTATTGCGGGATTCTCATCAATACGAGTTTGGGTAATCCAACTGTGCAATTTGCACGACCCCTTGGAAATAGGCGAATTTTAAGGCTTGAGGGGGGGATTTGATATTCACTGCTTATATAAGTGGATAAAGATCCCTTCTTTTTACCTCACGCCTTCTTCCTCCCTCTGCTTTCCCATCCTCGAGCTCCAGTGCACAAGCTTCGACCTTTCCCACCGCCGCCAACCTCTCTAGCCATGTACGGATCTGGCTCACAGGGCAAGTGGGTGTCCTCCTCCGTTACGGAGAAGGACGTCAAGGAGCTCCGGGAAGTGGGGTACCTGGCTACAAACGTCGCGCACAGGCTCCCTGCCAAAAAGAAAGTCACCCCCACTACAGAGCCAAGCGAGAGAGTGGTGTTTAACCCCGACTTCCTCCGCGGACTAGGGTTTCCTGTCCACCCTTTTGTCTGCGGCCTCATGTTCTATTACGGGCTAGATTTCCACAATCTATCCCGAAATTCCTTTATCCACATCTCGGCGTTTATCATCGTGTGCGAGGTGCTTCTCCGCATCCCCCCCCCCCACTTTGGCCTATGGCTCAAGGTCTTCAACGTGAAGCCGAAGATGGTCGACGGGCAGCATGCGGACTGCGGCGGAGGCATGGTGAGCAAGCTCTCCAACACCACCTGGCCCAAAGGGGACTTCATGGAAACTATCAAGGTATGGCAGCAGGAGTGGTTCTACATCACCAAACCTCGGGGCGACACATGGGTGGCCACTCCTGAGTTTAGATCTAGACCTCCAATGCAGCTCGTATCATGGACCAAGAAGGGTCTGGACTGGGGGTCAACCGACGAAGTGATGATGCTGCAAAAGCGCATCAAAAATATGATAGAGAAGAACACCAACCTCACTGACGTGATCCAGGTGATGCTTTTCCGCCGGTTCCTCCCCTGCCAGCACCAGCATCTCCATATGTGGGAGTTCAATCCGAAATGGCCACAAACCCTGCAGTGATTCTTCAGCACAACGCACGAAGATATCTAGAAGCTGCTCTTCAAATCCCAGAAGACGTGGCCGGAGACGACCGACGACATCAGCCCGATAGCGTGCATCCGGCCTGTCGGCGTCCTAGGAACAGGGGTCCCCAGACTTGCCTGCCTGCGGCCCGCGACGTGGCTGAGCCAGGAGGCCGTACGGCCCATCTTCACCAGCAAAGCATTCAAGACCCTCGCGAGGGTCCGAGCCTCGCGAGGCGGACGATGCAAGACCTCCTCTGGAGTGGCCTAGCTAGGGAGGCTCATGAGGAGCGGAGATATCAAGGCGGGGCAAACCTCACGAGGCCCTTGTGATGTGAGCCATGATGCACGACACCAGGCGGGCGCCAGCGCGCGCAGCATCCTTGTTTCCTCTTTGGTTCTAAGGATGCCAGCGTCGGCGAAGAGTACCGAGGCATCAAGCAAAGGTTGCTATATTGGTGCAACAAGACCAGGAACAGGAGGACGGCAAGATGGAGGTCATCGTGGAGCCCAAGACGGCATCACCACCAGAGCTTTTGGCAGGCGAAGACCGCTTTTGTCAGGATAGCTTGTACTAGTTGTCCCCCTTCAAATTAGCCCACCATTGTTGGCTCCCTTCCCGCTCGATATTTGGGAAGAGGACCAGGGCCTATATAAGTAGAGCTAGCCACCATAGTAGGGGGACGATCTGGGACGATCGGACAATCCGATCTGATCTGAGCTCGATCCAACCCGGTCGATAGCCTACACACAAGAACACCTCAACCTCAGGAGGCTGTTCTTCCCTTGTACTGTTCATCATCAGCCTAGAGGCAATCCACCACCACCACACTGGAGTAGGGTATTACACCACAACGGTGGCCTGAACCAGTATAAACCTCGTGTCTTTCTGTGTTGTGAGTTCGTCGAGTTTGTCCGCGAGATCTTAGCGAGCTAGGGCGTAGATTGGTAGGAAGGAAAGACTTCGCGCGCACCCCAGTGTTCGAACCTTACGGGTTTGTCGGAACCCCGCATCCGACATTTGGCGCGCCAGGTAGGGGTGCGCTGTAGCTTCCCTTTCGTCAGTTCGTCGGTCCGTTGCTCGGCGTCTCCATGGCGGACGCTCGCCGTGCTCGAGCTGAGCGCCGGGCTGCCCTCACCGCCCGCGTCGCTCCCCGTGGCCAAGACCAAGGACGTGAAGCGCAAGGAGGTAGTTGTGCTCGCAGCGGAGCCCGACATCAAGCGAGGCAGAGATCAGCCCGAGTCATCCAAGAACGGCCAACCATTATGCGCCTTCCACAACTTGAACACCCACAACACCAGCGACTGTCAAGAGCTCAGAGCCATACGAGAAGGACGCTATGGTCGACGCCCCGAGCGCAACGAACTGGCTACGGCCGCGGAGGAGGACGTGGAGGCGGACGCTGGGACGACCGTGGCCTGTGCCAGGAGTGGCGCGACCGACCTCATGAGGACCGCTAGCAGGACCAACCTCGTGAGGGTGCCTGGAAGGACCCGCCGCGTGAGGATTGCCCCAGGGCAACGCCGGTCTTCCCCCGCTGCCGCCACCAAGAAGGAACGACGACCACCACCAGGACGAGGGGGCTGGGGGCTTCCAGGAACCGCGTGCAGTCGCCTCCATCTTGGGCGGCGCCCAGGTCCCAGTCTCTCAGCGCATCTTCAAGCAGTTCGCTCGTGAGGTGAACGCGGCGCTCCCCAAGCTCGAGGCCACACGCCTGCTCAGATGGTCCCAATGCGCCATCACTTTCAACTCGGCGGATTAGCTCAAGTGCGCAGCCACCACTGGCACCCTCCCTATGCTGTGTTCCCCAGTCATCAGCAATGTGCAGGTCACCAAGACCCTTATCGACGGCGGCGCAGGGCTCAATGTCCTGTCCGTTGACACGTTCGACAACCTCCAAGTGCCATATGAGTAGCTCCAGCCCACCAAGCCCTTCTCAGGAGTGACCGACGGCTCCACCACACCGATAGAGCAGGTCCGCCTGCCTGTCACCTTCCGGGAGCGCAAGAACTACCGCATCGAGCTCATCGACTTCGACGTCACGCACACCCGCCTGCCATACAACGCCATCCTCGGGTATCCAGCCCTGGCCAAGTTCATGGCAGTCATTCATCACGGCTACAACGTTCTCAAGATTCCAGGAAGCAGGGGAATCATCACGTTCCCATGTGAAGAGAGGGACACGGTGTGCTCCCTCGAGCGCGCCTTTCAAGCCGCAGCAATCGACGACCCCGACAGCAGAAATGAAGGCCCTCTGGAGGCCGTCCCCAAGAAAGAGCAGTCGCGCCGTGCAGGACCTCAGGAGGATGGTGTCGCGGCAGGAGCCACGTCAGGACCAGCGCCCGCTCCAGGGGCGCCTCCCTCCATCACATAGGAAGGCGCGCCCAGCGCCCTCCTCAGGCAGGGCTCGAGGGCTCTCTTCTGGAGGGCCTCAGACCTTGCCAACATCACGAGGGAGGCGCTTGGGCACCACTTGGAGGCGTGCTTCGCGACACGTGGCCCTCAGGAGAGCACAGGGCAAGGAGTGCCCACTACTCAGGAGTTCATCGCCAAGACCACCCAGGAACTGCAAGAAGCAAGAGCCATGTGCGGCGACAGCCATTCATCGCCAAGACCACCCATGAACTGCAAGAAGCAAGAGCCATGTGCGGCGACAGCCACCCACGAGGCGCAGCTCCGCATCCTGGCGAGGATGATGGGCTGTGTGTCTACATCGACGTCCCAGGGCTCAACAGGGCCGCATCTCAGGAGCGTTTCTGGCCTTCGTGTGTGGGCCGCTGCGAGGGCCCGCCGCATAGCTATGTTCATATGCCCTTTGGCTTGCCGAGCATGGCGTCGGCCTATCAACGCAACATGCGACGTGTCCTGGCGGCTCAGGAAGCCAGGCACCACGCTGCTCTGGAGGAGAAGGAGACGGTCTTCAGGGAACCTCCCGAGCCCCTAGAGCCTCCCGAGGCTCAGGGCTCTAGTGGCTCATGAGGAGTCGTTCCTTCGACGCACGCCTTCAGCCTGCACCAACTCTACTTCGTCTACAGAACCAGGTGACATCTTCCAAGCTCATTTAGCTGGGAGCGCCCCTCGGGTTGCATTATTCCCAGGCCGTGTGGGTCTGTCCCTGCGGCATGTATCCCTTTTGCTTATGTCTTTAGCTTACCTTGTTGGGGCACCCCTCGGGTTGCATCATCCCCAAGCCGCTCGGGCCGGACCCGGTGGCACGCATCTTCCCGCATTTATCCAAATTGATCTGCCCTCCATGCTTAACCTGCCAACTCCTATCACCTGCTTGATCATCGCCTCCCCGGGGCCTCCATACAGGCACGGCGCTGGTGCATAGGTCCGTCCCTGCCACACTGACAAATCTGAGCGGTCGAGCTCTGGCTCGCGGCATGCCCCGCGCACGCCACCTCATCAGGCCCTTAGTGCCTTCACCTCATTCAGAGCAACCAGCGGCAAGCTGACAGCTGTAACGGCAAACTGTGTTTCTTCTTGTGCATGTTCACAAGGATCCCGTGGGAAGGATAGCAGGCGGCATCGCGAGTCTCCTTTTCTCTCGTGCAATTTGCTTGCGTGTTAAAAGGGGGGCTCCTGAGCATCGTGACTCAGGAGCTCTTACTGGCTCTCCAGCCCTCACCCCCTGGCCTTGACCACGGCATCGTGACCTGGCATACCAGCGGCGGCTGAGCTCGCTCGAGGGCCGGGACCTGAGGACGTAGAGTACTAAGGAGAGCATGAGGGGAGGGAAACTCGTATAGGCCGGCCTAGATATGCCGCACAAGTAGGCGTGCAGCCCTAGTGCAACGTCAGGAGTCGCCACGAGATCAACAAGATAAGTCCCGCACTCGGATCAGCTAAATGTTTGGGCCTAATGGTCACTCACGCCTTGCCACAGCCCCGTTGCGGCAACGTCAATTCCCTTTCTCGCCTTACCATGGCTGCTTGAGTGCTAAAGGGGACCTCCTAAGCATCGCGCCTCAGGGGCTCTTACTGAACCTCGAGCCGCACACCTCCTAGCCTTGACCACGGCACGCGACCTGGCATACCAACGATGGCTGTAGCCTGCCTGGGGACCGGTACCTGTCAGCGTAGAGCAACAAGCTATCGTGAGGAAAGAAAGGGGGGACCGAGCCTTAACGGGACATGCATTCACCAAATTATCATAACAGGGAACATAAGCACAAAAGACATTACGGACCCTTACATGCCCCCACGGGGTAATTCATGATTCATCACAGGAAACAAAAGCTGATACTAAAGGGAATCCTATCTACATCCTTCCGTGGTGGACACCATCATCAACAGTGGGCCATGGGAGGCCGGCGCCAACCCCATCTAGATCAGCAGCGGCGACGGCCGGACGCCCCAGCTCTGCCCCCAGCGCAGCGAGAGCTTGGGGGCACGTAGTTGTCGTCGCTCATCTCCGGAGTCTCATAGAGCTCAGGAGAGCTGTTGGACTCCCAAGAGCTGCTGCTGCTCGAGTGGCCGCGAGCGGGATGTATGTCAGCCTCACGCTCCTCTCCGGAGCAGCACTCCAGGTGGCGGCCCTCAGCATTGAAGACCTTGAAGAAGAGCATGAAGACACTATCGTAATCAAAGTGGATCGCGAGGGCGCCCCTCGCGTGGCAGACCCGCGCGATCTTCCCCAGCCGTGGGTCATGAAGATCTTGTCGGTGGGGACCGCTTCGATCTCCACTCCGGTTGTCGGAGTGCTGCAGTCGGCGTGTTGCAACCAGAGGTCGAGAGGCCCCCTCGGTGGCATCACGTCGGAGAAGAACCACGGGAAGCGAATCCAGGAGCTTGGAGCCATCAGCGCCCACAGCACCCTCGTGAGGAGTCTGCGGCATGAATCCTAGGGGTGACGGCACGCGTCGCCATGGCGCGGCGACCCTGAATGCGGCGTGGGTGGCGCTGCTCATCACTTTGTCCTCCTGAGCCTTCGGCTCAAGCGTACAAGGGCAGCGGGTACCCCGGAGGAGGCCGCTCGCACCAAGGCTTCGTCGCCACCTGCATCGCCGCTTCATCACGGCGATGGATCAACCTCTTCTTCGGCGGAAGAGGCGCCAGATCATCACGGGGAGCCTTTCCTTTCTCTGCAGTAGAAAACTTTCTGATGGGCGCCATTGCTGTCAGCAGTGGAGCAAGGAGGAAGAAGCAAGCAAGCGAGGAAGAGATGGGCGACAAGGGCTCCGCCCCCTCCCCCATTTATAGAAAGGGAAGGCCAACCGGCGTCTCCCATGATCACATGTAATGATGGTTTCTCCTTGCATGTCGCGGGGACTCATCAAGTCGAATATTTGTCGAGGCAACATGGGGAAGCGGAGACGCCCACGTCCAATCATCCACCACGCGTCAATCGAGGCCGCAGGCTTTTGGTGTCCCGCGGCGCTCCATACTTGGCCCTTGGCTTCGCCGCGAAGCCAAGCCCGAGTGCACCTTAGGCCCGGGGGCTACTGTCGGCATCCTGGGAACAGGGGTCCCCAGACTTGCCTGCCTGCGGCCCGTGGCGTGGCTGAGCCAGCAAGCCGTACGGCCCATCTTTACCAGCAAAGCATCCAATACCCTCACGAGGGTCCGAGCCTCGCGAGGCGGACGACGCAAGACCTCCTCTGGAGTGGCCTAGCTAGGCAGGCTCAAGAGGAGCGGAGATATCAAGGTGGGGCAAACCTCACGAGGCCCTTGTGACGTGAGCCATGACGCACAACACCAGGCGGGCGCCAGCGCGCGCAGCGTCCTTGTTTCCTCTTTGGTTCTAAGGAGGCTAGTGCAGGCGAAGAGTACTGAGGCATCAGGCAAAGGTTGCTATATTGGTGCAACAAGACCAGGAACAGGAGGACGACAAGACGGAGGTCATCGTGGAGCCCAAGACGGTGTCACCACCAGAGATTTTGGTAGGCAAAGATTTGTCAGGATATCTTGTACTAGCTGCCCCCCTTCAAATTAGCCCGCCATTGTTGGCTCCCTTCCCGCTCGATATTTGGGAAGAGGACTAGGGCCTATATAAGTAGAGCTAGCCACCATGGTAGGGGGACGATCTGGGACGATCGGACGATCTGATCTAATCTGAGCTCGATCCAACCCGGTCGATAGCCTACACATAAGAACACCTCAACCGTAGGAGGCTATTCTTCCCTTGTACTCTTCATCATCAGCCCTAGAGGCAATCCACCACCACCACACAGGAGTGGGGTATTACACCACAATGGTGGCCCGAACCAGTATAAACCTCGTGTCTTTCTATGTTGCGAGTTCGTCGAGTTCGTCCGCGAGATCTTAGCGAGCTAGGGCGTAGATTGGTAGGAAGGAAAGACTTCGCGCGCACCCCAGTGTTCGAACCTTACGAGTTTGCCGGAACCCCACATCTGACATGGCCACCATAGTAAGCATTTAGTTTCCGAACATAACATCAGTTCACAAATCAAAGGGTATGCTGAGTCTTCCATCCTTCAATCAGGGCTGGACAAAGAAGGCGGAGCGGATCAAGTGTCCGGCTCTGCTACCCAAAGACCCAGCCATTCCTCTGCTAACGAGGATGCTGGTCCCGGTGCCGTATCAGGTGATGGAGAAGAAGGCCAAGAAGAAGAGCAAGGAGGCCAAAGGTGGCCTCCGCTGTAAAGGTACTTCGGACGCTATGTCTGGAGAGACCAAAGCTCCCTCCTCCCACCAGGGAGATGAAGACAAAGAAGAGGAGGAGGCAGAGAGCAATTCTCCCCTTAAGGGAAGGAAGAACAAAAGGGCGGCCTCCATAGACCCAGAGGCAGAGGCGTCCAAGAGAGGGAAGATATCCCTCTCGGACGGCTCAGATTCGGATGCCGAAGCCATCCCCGAGCGGTGCCCCAGGCCGCACCATAAGTATCCAAGTATGCTTTACATATATACGGTCTTTTATGATTGTAGGACAACATATTATATTATGTGTTTCAGTCTGGCCCACGACCTCCCCCAACTATCATCATCTGAGGGGAACTCTCTAGCGCGGAGATGGTGGAGAGCGAGACGCCTCCGCGAGCCTCTCCGCCAATCGCAGCGGATGACACCGAAGTGTTGTCTGATACGTCCATTTCTCATCATGCTTCTATATCAATATATATTGCATTATGGGCTGTTATTACACATTATATCACAATACTTATGCCTATTCTCTCTTATTTTACAATGTTTACATGAAGAGGGGAAATGCCAGCAGCTGGAATTCTGGGTTGGAAAAGGAGCAAATATTAGAGACCTATTCTGCACATCTCCAAAACTCCTAAAACTCTATGGGCTCAATGACTGGCACAAACGTCCTTCCTGGAACTTGAACTTGAATCATCCAGCGCTCTTCTTCAGGTAAAGTGGCGTGGTAAGTCCCGGTGAAGCTTGGTACTCCGATGTTCAGATATCTAGTGACTTCCTTCAAATGACGTCCGAAGGGTGTATCTTCATCCGGTTGTGTGAACTTGTTCCTTGCAACCGCCATCCTGAAAGAGTAGAAAAGATGAGGAGTCAGAATGAGAAGAGAGTAGTGATCTAGGGCTTTAGCTTAGTGGTCATGTCCTACAGTCAGCGTGTGCTCTGATATCATCTTGTAGCGACCAGACCTCAAACGCTCCAATCTCTGTGCTCAGGTGTCATCCCTGGATCAGTAATGCTGACACCACACAATACTTGAAGGATTTATAACAGAGTAGCAATCACACACTTATTACATCGAGTGTCTCAAAAGAGAACTTATTACAATAAATATGGCTTAAGGTCATCTAATAACGATAACAGCGGAAGGCTTGGAAGATAAGTGAGTCCATCAACTCCAACGGCATCACTGAGTATAGAACCACGACCTAAAGGCACCTTACTCATCGTCTGAAAAGTCTGCAACATGAACGTTGCAGCCCGAAACGGGTCAGCACATGGAATATGCTAGCAAGGTAACACATAGAGAGCAATAAAAGAATAAGGCTATTCTACATGCATATTTGGCTGGTGGAAAGCTCTATGGTTATAGTTTTGCGTAAAGCCAATTTTTTCCCTACAGCAAAGGAATAAATTTTATTTAACTATCATGATAATTATTAAACATTGAGAATGGTTGACAGCATTCTCAATCCCAATTAAGCATCATATTAAAACCCAACAAAATTAATTAGAGTAACATGATGAGATTCACATGATAATCCAGGTACCAGATACTCAAGATGTCTAGAACCGGGGACACGGCTAACCATGATTAGTTTATACACTCTGCAGAGGTTTGCGCACTTTTCCCCACAAGACTTGATCTCCTCCGTTAGGATTCTCACACTACATGGTGTTTGAGAAACAGATGACTGAGACATAGTCTTTCAGAAGCGCTAGCACCTTACGAACGGGTAGACCGTACCAACCTACATCCCCTACATCTGCTAGTCTACCACTGTAAGAGTTCGCACGGCTTAGTCAACTATGCTAGAGCCCATAATAGCTTGTGGCTGCACACGGAAGTTTCCAGTATGAATAAACTCATGATCCCTTTGAGCCTGGGTGGCGGTCCAAAATAAAAACAGGCAATCGCCGGAATACCTAGGTGCCTCAATCCACCCAGATGTGTATTTAAGTTGCCACCTTAGATAAACCAATTAAAATATCCATCTCACATCTGTCATGGATTTCACTCACCCAATCCACGTCTACTAGCTTAGCATGGCATAAAAGCAAACGTAGAAGTAACTCCCAAAGGTTTGATAATAAAACAGGTAATAGGTACTACCTCAACTACTTCCCAAACCCACAATTTAATTAGATCCTAATCATGCAATGTGTGAGGATTGATCTAATGCAATAAAAACTGGGTAATAGGAGGTATGATCAAAGTGTTACTTGCCTTGCTGATGATCCGTGAAACCTAGCGATTCGAAGTAGCAAGCGGGGCACTCGAATACTCTATCGCAAACAAACAAGTATACAATAATTACTCAACTAATGCACAGGTAAAACTCGAATAAGAGATCTAACCAGAAAGTTCAACTTAAGAACTCCGGTTGGCAAAAAGAACCAAATCGAACGAAGCAATGAAAGACAAACGGCAAAAGAAACAAGCTTCATTTACTATTATAGATCTAGGGCAATTTTTACTGAGGCAAAAACTTGTTAAGTTGGTTAAATGGAAAGAGGGTTTCGAGGCGAAACTCCAGGTGCTTGAATCGCCTGATTCCGATAAACGAGCGAAAAGTTAAACTAAAACGAACATCGGATCAGAAATCGCGATCGGAAAAATCGTGGATTTAATCCGAGAAAAAGAAAAACGACGAACAGGTTAACGAACGAATGTTCGTTAACTGGAACTAAATGATGAACGCGTTTGGTAAAACAAACGAACGAGCGAACGCTCGCTAAATAAATAAACCGGAGAAAAACCGATCTATTTAAAAAATGAAAACTAGGGTTTTCTAATAAATGAAACGGTTTTTCTCCGAAAACCGGCGGCGGCGGCTACTTCGGCTCGGGGCTCCGGCGGTGATCCGGGCGACGGCGGGTGGTGCGGGGCGGCGGCTCCGGGCGGCGGCAGGCGGCGGCTGCAGCGCGGGCGGCGGCTGCGGCGTGCGGCGGCGACGGCAGGAGGCGCGGGGCGGCGGCGGCGCGGGCGACGTGGGGAGGCGGCGGCGGTGTGGGGCTCCAGGGGGCTCCGGCGGGTTATAAAGGGGGGGTCAACTTGGGGAAGGGGGCGGCCTCGGGAGGCGTGTCCTCCTCGGACTCGGCGGCAGCGGCGGTCGGGACTTTGGTCCCCACCCGGGCAGGAGCCGGCGGTGGCTGGGCTGGCCTAGCTCGGCTGGGCCCTTGGCCCAGTCGGGCACGGGGGGTCTCTCTTTTTTAAACAATATCGCTGCGACTAAAAAAATCTAAAGAAATAAATAAAAATCTAAAAATGCCAAAACAAATTTTCATCGTCTAAAAAAATATTTAGAACAGGATGAACATTTTCTTTGCCCTAAATGCAATTTTTGAAAACTTGCATTTTTTCCTAAATTCAAATAAAATAGCGAATAAAACCAAAATAAAATCTTATTTGATTTTTTATTAAATCCTCAATATTTTTTTATTTTGGGAAAGTCATTTTATTCCCTCTCTCATAATTTTTTAATAGAAATATCTGAAGATAGAATAAATAAAATCAAATGATCCTATTTTCAAAATTTGAGAAAACCCAAATATGAAAATGATGAAATCCCCAACTCTCTACGAGGGTCCTTGAGTTGCGTAGAATTTCTAGGATCAACCAAAATGCAATAAAATATGATATGCAATGATGATCTAGTGTATAACATTCCAAATTGAAAATTTGGGATGTTACAAACCTACCCCCCTTAAGATGAATCTCGCCCTCAAGATTCGGGTTGGCTAGAAAATAGGTGAGGATGGTCCTTCAACAGATCTTCCTCTTGTTCCCAGGTGGCTTCATCCTCCGTGTGGTGGCTCCACTAAACTTTGCAAAACTTAATAACCTTGTTGCGGGTGACTCGACTGGCATACTCAAGAATTTTGACTAGTTTCTCCTCGTAGGTCAAATCACTGTCCAATTGAATTGCTTCTAGCGGCACTGTATCTCTCAGCGGTATATCAGCCATCTCCGCGTGGCACTTCTTCAACTGGGAAACGTGGAACACGTCGTGAACTCCTGACAATCCTTCGGGCAATTCCAACTTGTAGGCTACTTCTCCCATACGTTCCAAAACTTTGTATGGTCCTACAAAACGTGGCGCTAACTTTCCCTTAACTCCAAGCGCTTAACTCCTCCAAGTGGAGATACTCGAAGGTAAACTCGGTCTCCGACTTTGTAAACTGTCTCCTTGCGTTTAGAATTTGCGTAGCTCTTCTGCCTGGACTGGGCTACCTTGAGCCTATCGCGAATCAATTTTACTTTCTGTTCAGACTCCTTAATCAGATCTGGTCCAAATAACTGACGGTCTCCAACTTCATCCCATGACAACAGGGTCCTGCACCTCCT
The DNA here is from genome assembly GCF_018294505.1 of Triticum aestivum. Taxonomy (NCBI): domain Eukaryota; kingdom Viridiplantae; phylum Streptophyta; class Magnoliopsida; order Poales; family Poaceae; genus Triticum; species Triticum aestivum. The sequence continues at coordinate 256,881,815 of NC_057812.1, read as the reverse complement.
TCCGTACAAGGCTTCGAAAGGGGCCATCTTCAAACTGGATTGATAACTGTTGTTATAGGAGAACTCTATGTATGGCAAATTGTCGTCCCAACTAGATCCGTAATCTAGCGCACAAGCTCTCAACATATCCTCCAAAATCTGATTGACCCTCTCGGTCTGTCCATCTGTCTGTGGATGGAAAGTTGTACTAAACTCTAGCCTGGTACCCAAAATTTCATGCAACTAATTCCAGAACTTTGAGGTAAAATGGGTTCCTCTATCTGATACAATGCTCCTTGGAACTCCATGCAGACATACGATCCTGGTCATGTATATCTTTGCTAACTTGGCACTAGTATAGGTAGTCTTCACTGAAATGAAATGAGCTACCTTTGTCAAACGATCGACTACAACCCAAATCGAGTCATAGCCTGAACAAGTTCTGGGCAATCCTATAATAAAATCCATGCCTAGCTTATCCCACTTCCATTCAGGTATCGGCAATGGTTGTAGCAATCCTGCTGGCTTCTGATGCTCTGCCTTTACTCTCTGACATACATCACAAACTGCTACATACTCCGCAACATCCTTCTTCATTCCGGTCCACCAGAAAATATCCTTCAAATCCAAATACATCTTGGTATTTCCTGGGTGAATCGAATATGGTGAATCATGGGCCTCTTGCAAAATCAACTTCCTGATCTCCGAATCATTTGGCACATAAACATGATCTTCGAACCATAAGGTATCGTGCTCATCCTCACGAAATCCCTTAGCTTTTCCTTTGCTCATTTTCTCCTTAATAGAAGTGATCTCCTTATCAGCCTTTTGAGCTTCTCTGATCTTATCCATCAAAGTAGACTGAATCTCCAATGCTGCTACATAGCCTCTCGGGACTATCTCTAAACATAGCTCATGAAGATTTTCGGCTAACTCCCTTGGTAAATCTCCCGACATTAGAGTGTTGACATGGCTTTTATGGCTCAACGCGTCAGCTACTACGTTAGCCTTTCCAGGGTGATAGTGTAATCTCATATCATAATCCTTGATGAGTTCCAACCATATCCTTTGTCTGAGATTCAACTCCTTCTGTGTGAAAATATACTTCAGGCTCTTGTGATCCGTGTACACCTCACAATGATTTCCAATGAGAAAGTGTCTCCAGGTTTTCAATGCATACACTACGGCTGCTAACTCGAAATCATGCGTAGCATAATTCAACCCATGAGGCTTAAGCTGTCGTGAGGCATATGAAACAACTCTTCCTTCTTGCATAAGCACTGCTCCAAGTCCTCGACGTGAAGCATCACAATACACCTCATAATCCTTGGTCTGATCTGGCAGAATGAACACATGTGATGTAACCAAACATTTCTTCAACTCCTAGAAACTGGCCTCACATTCCTTAGTCCGTATGAACTTGGTATCCTTCTTCAACAACTCCGTCATAGGCTTTGCAATCTTCGAGAAATTTTCGATGAATCTCCGGTAGTATCCTGCGAGTCCAAGAAAACTCCGGATCTCTCCAACTGTTGTTGGGGCTTCCCAATTTGTCACAGTATCAACTTTGGTGGGATCTACTGCTATACCTTCTCCGGATATAACGTGTCTGAGGAATCCAACTTCCTTCAACCAAAACTCACATTTGCTAAACTTGGCATATAACTGATGTTCTCTGAGCTTACCAAGTACCAAACGCAAATGCTCCTTATGCTCCTCTTCATCCTTCGAGTAAACTAGGATATCATCAATGAACACTACGACAAACTTATCCAAAAACTCCATAAACACTTTGTTCATCATCTTCATAAAATATGCAGGTGCGTTAGTCAAACCAAATGACATAACGGTATACTCATACAGCCCATACCTGGTGGTAAAAGCCGTCTTAGGTATATCCTGTTCTCGAATCTTCAACTGATGGTATCCTGATCACAGATCGATCTTGGAAAATTCCTTAGCTCCTTGCAATCGATCAAACAGATCATTGATCATCGGTAGTGGGTACTTGTTCTTGATGGTTACTTCATTTAATCCTCGATAATTAACAACCATCCTTACGATCCATCCTTCTTCTCCACTAGAAGTACTGGCGATCCCCAAGGTGAAGAACTTGGGTGAATATAACCTTTATCCAGTAACTCCTTAATCTGCTTCTTAATCTCTTCCAAATCCTTTGCGGGCATCCTATATGGTCTCTTAGATATTGGCCCTGTGCCTGGCAAAAGCTCAATCAAAAACTCAATATCTCTATCCGGTGGCATGCCTGGCAACTCTTCTGGAAATACATCAGGGAAATCCTTCACTACTGGTACTTCCTCCTGCACAACTCCTGTTAGGCCATTTACTTGAGTCCTTTTCGGCACATGCCGGGATACATACTTGATCCTTCTCCCTTCTGGGGTGGTAAGCAAAATTGACTAACTGGCACATTTAATGTTCCCTTCATACTTCGATAACCAATCCATGCCTAATATCACATCCAATCCTTGAGATTCCAATACTATTAGGTCTGAGGGAAATGCATAGTTACCAATCCTTAATGGTAACCGATCACACCATAGACTAGCCATATCCTCTGCTCTTGGCGAGGTTACTAACATGGGTGACCTAAGGGCTTGGGTTGGCAGTTGATACTTATCCACAAATCCCCTTGATATGTATGAATGCGATGCGCCAGTATCAAAAAGAACGAGTGCGGTAAATGACTTAACCAAAAACTTACCTATTACTGCATCGGGCTGGGCTTCAACCTCCTCCACATTTACGTGGTTCACTTGTCCCCTGTTGAAAGCGTTCGGCTTCTTCCCAGAGCTTCCATTGCCATTTCCATTCTGGGATTCAGGACATTCATTAGCATAATGTCCGGTCTTCTGGCACCTAAAGCAAGTGACTTGGCTCAGGTCTCTCTTGGCTGGGGTTGATGGGTTTGTACGGTTCTGCCTGTTGCTTCCTCCATTCCCACTACCATTCTTGGTGCCATTATGATTGTGCGAGCTACCTCCTCCATGGGTATGCTGAAAATGTCCTCCCGGTCTAGGGGTAAAACGTGGCTTCTGCTGAGCTCCTGAATTGTACTTCCCTTGTCCATACTTCCTCTTGCGGTTCTCAATTTGCTGCTGCTTCCCTTCAATCATGAGAGCATGATCTACCAACTCCTGGTAGTTGTTGAAGGTTTCTACCATCAACTGCATGCTCAGCTCATCATTCAGTCCTTCCAGAAACTTCTCCTGCTTAGCTGCATCCGTAGCAACGTCATCAGGGGCATAACGTGCTAGCTTACTAAAGTCCTCCACATACTGGCCAACTGTCTGTCCTCCTTGGCGCAAGTTGCGAAACTCTCGCTTCTTCATGGCCATAGCTCCTGCTGGAACATGGGCAGTACGGAAAGCCTGCTGGAATTGGTCCCATGTGACAGTATCGATAAGGAAAGTGGCTGTGAAATTCTCCCACCATGATGCTGCGGGTCCTTCAAGCTGATGTGCGGCAAACTTCACCTTTTCCGCATCTGTGCATCCTGTCGTGGTCAACTCCCTTGCTGTCTTGCGGAGCCAATCATCCGCTACTATCGGCTCGGTGCTACTGGAAAACACCGGCAGATTCAGCCCAAGAAAATGGGCTAAGTGATCAACAGGTGGTGGTGGTGGTGGTGGGTTGTTGTTGTTGTTCCCCTGATTCTGATTCTGGACTAGCAACCGCATCAATGTGTTCTACTGCTGGATCAACTGGGTGAGTTCCGGTGGAAAGGTAAATCCGGGGTCACGTCTCGGAGGCATCTGAGGGTTTAGGAAAGATGAGATTTAAGAGTAGAGAGGGGTCTAGAGAGAAAACACTACCCATATGCAGATGAGGAAAAAGAAAACAATTCACTTCATTCAATCAAACAAGGGCATACAATCGATCTAACTATCACAAAAGTGCTCGGACTACTATATTTACATGGTGGACTACTACTACTGATGGGGTGGTCTACTAAATATTCTTCGGTTGCAGACTCCATGATATCTGCTCCAGCTTCATCAACATAGTCATCATCGCTATCATCAGGATCTGAGTCGGTGTCGTCGATGATGATGTAGTCTTCCGAGCGAATCTCCTTGGGTTCTTCATCTTCCTCTACTGGTGTAGGGTCTCCCATAAATATTCAAATCTTCTTGACCAGATCGTCATTCTTCTCCACTAATACTTCGATTTCCTCTACATAATCTTCATGTGTAGCCTTGAGTTCTTCCTCCAGTTCCTTGATTCTTGTCCTCGTCCTCTTCAGATCTATCATGTCGGCGCACATCTGGTTCTCCTGACGTCGAATGTGCTGGTTTAACTCTTGGATAAAAGCTGCAATTGATCTATCCTTCTTGGTGTTGATCATCTCCCAGTGCTCATCTCGACGCCCACAAATCTGGTAGATAGTATCCTTGAGATCATTGCGGTAAACTTCTCCAATGCGTCCCATGGCGATGTGAGCTGCCATGCTCTTTCCTAGACCCCAGGTTGGTGCATCAAAAGAAAACTCTATGGGCTCAGTGACTGGCACGAACGTCCTTCCTGGAACTTGAACTTGAATCATCCAGCGCTCTTCTTCAGGTAAAGTGGCGTGGTAAGTCCCGGTGAAGCTTGGTACTCCGATGTTCAGATATCTAGTGACTTCCTTCAAATGACGTCCGAAGGGTGTATCTTCATCCGGTTGCGTGAACTTGTTCCTTGCAACCGCCATCCTGAAAGAGTAGAAAAGATGAGGAGTCAGAATGAGAAGAGAGTAGTGATCTAGGGCTTTAGCTTAGTGGTCGTGTCCTACAGTTAGCGTGTGCTCTGATACCATCTTGTAGCGACCAGACCTCAAACGGTCCAATCTCTATGCTCAGGTGTCATCCCTGGATCAGTAATGCTGACACCACACAGTACTTGAAGGATTTATAATAGAGTAGCAATCACACACTTATTACATCGAGTGTCTCAAAAGAGAACTTATTACAATAAATATGGCTTAAGGCCATCTAATAACGATAACAGCGGAAAGCTTGGAAGATAAGTGAGTCCATCAACTCCAACGGCATCACTGAGTATAGAACCACAACCTAAAAGGCACCTTACTCGTCGTCTGAAAAGTCTGCAACATGAACGTTGCAGCCTGAAGTAGGTCAGCACATGGAATATGCTCGCAAGGTAACACATAGAGAGCAATAAAAGAATAAGGCTATTCTACATGCATATTTGGCTGGTGGAAAGCTCTATGGTTACAGTTTTGTGTAAAGCCAATTTTTCCCTACAGCAAAGGAATAAATTTTATTTAACTATCATGATAATTGTTAAACATTGAGAATGGTTGACAACATTCTCAATCTCATTAAGCATCATCATTAAAACCCAACAAAATTAATTAGAGTAACATGATGAGATTCACATGATAATCCAGGTACTAGATACTCAAGATGTCTAGAACCGGGGACACGGCTAACCATGATTAGTTTATACACTCTGTAGAGGTTTGCGCACTTTTCCCCACAAGACTCGATCTCCTCCGTTAGGATTCTCGCACTACGTGGTGTTTGAGAAACGGATGACCGAGACATAGTCTTTCAGAAGCGCTAGCACCTTACGAACGGGTAGACCGTACCAACCTACATGCCCTACATCTGCTAGTCTACCACTATAAGAGTTCGCACGACTTAGTCAACTATGCTAGAGCCCATAATAGCTTGTGGCTGCACACGGAAGTTTCCAGTATGAATAATCTCATGATCCCTTTGAGCCTGGGTGGTGGTCCAAAAGAAAAACAGGCAATCGCTGGAATACCCAGGTGCCTCAATCCACCCAGATGTGTATTTAAGTTGCCACCTTAGATAAACCATTTAAAATATCAATCTCACATCTGTCATGGATTTCAGTCACCCAATCCACGTCTACTAGCTTAGCATGGCATAAAAGCAAACGTAGAAGTAACTCCCAAAGGTTAGATAATAAACAGGTAATAGGTACTACCTCAACTACTTCCCAAACCCACAATTTAATTAGATCCTAATCATGCAATGTGTGAGGATTGATCTAATGCAATAAAAACTGGGTAATAGGAGGTATGATCAAAGTGTTACTTGCCTTGCTGATGATCCGTGAAACCTAGCGATTCGAAGTAGCAAGCGGGGCACTCCAGATACTCTATCACAAACAAACAAGCATACAATAAGTACTCAACTAATGCACAGGTAAAACTCGAATAAGAGATCCAACCAGAAAGTTCAACTTAAGAACTCCGGTTGGCAAAAAGAACCAAATCGAACGAAGCAACGAAAGACAAATGGCAAAAGAAACAAGCTTCGTTTACTATTCTGGATCTAGGGAAATTTTTACTGAGGCAAAAACTTGTTTAAGTTGGTTAAACGGAAAGAGGGTTTCGAGACGAAACTCTAGGTGCTTGAATCGCCGGATTCTGATAAACGAGCGAAAAGTTAAACTAAAACGAACATCGGATCAGAAATCGTGATCGAAAAAATCACGGTTCGTTCGTTAACTAGAACTAAACGATGAACGCGTTCGGTAAAACGAACGAACGAGCAAACGCTTGCTAAATAAATAAACCGGAGAAAAACCGATCTATTTTAAAAAAACGAAAACTAGGGTTTTCTAAAAAAACGAAATGGTTTTTTCTCAGAAAACCGGCGGCGACGGCTACCTCGGCTCGGGGCTCCGGTGAAGCTCCGGCGGGGCTCCGGGCGGCGGCGGGTGGGCTCCGGGCGGCGGCAGGCAGCGGCTGCGCCGCGGGGCGGCGGTGGCGCGGGGCGGCGTGGGGAGGCGGCGACGGTGTGGGGCTCCAGCAGGACTCCGGCGGGTTATAAAGGGGGGGCAACTTGGGGAAGGGGGCTGCCTCGGGAGGCGTGTCCTCCCCGGACTCGGCGGCGGCGGCGGTCGGGACTCCGGTCCCGACCCGGGCGGGAGGCGGCGGCGGCTGGGCCGGCCTGGCTCGGCTGGGCCCTTGGCCCAGTCGGTCGCGGGGGGTCTCTTTTTTAAAAAACAATATCGCAGCGACTAAAAAAATCTAAAGAAATAAATAAAAATCTAAAAATGCTAAAACAAATTTTCACCATCTAAAAAAAAATTTAGAACATGATGAACATTTTCTTGGCCCTAAATGCAATTTTTGAAAACGTGCAATTTTTCCTAAATTCAAATAAAATAGCAAATAAAACCAAAATAAAATCTTATTTGATTTTTTATTAAATCCTCAATATTTCTTTATTTTGGGAAAGTCATTTTATTCCCTCTCTCATAATTTTTAATAGAAATAATTGAAGATAAAATAAATAAAATCAAATTATCCTATTTTCAAAATTTGAGAGAACCCAAATATGAAAATGACGAAATCCCCAACTCTCTGCGAGGGTCCTTGAGTTGCGTAGAATTTCTAGGATCAACCAAATGCAAAAAATATGATATGCAATGATGATCTAGTGTATAACATTCCAAATTGAAAATTTGGGATGTTACAGCCACTGCACCTGTCGCAGGGTGGGGGCGAAGGCTAGGAGCCCCCTGGCCCCGCCATCGGTGCCGGTCGTCGGAGCAGGGAGTGAGGCGCCTGCCATGAGGGCAAAGCGAGGTGGCGGCGGAGCGCAGATCGACGGAAGGAAAACTCCGGCGCACCCCCTACCTGGCGTGCCAAATGTTCGGATCATGGGTTCCGGCAAAACCCTCAAGGTTCGAACACTAGGGTGTGTGCGAAGACCTCCCCCTACCGATCCACGTCCTATCTTTGCTAAGATCTTACGGGCTAACTCGATGAACTTGTAACACAAGGGACACAAGATTTATACTGGTTCGGGCCACCGTTGTGGTGTAATACCCTACTCTAGTGTGTGGTGGTGGATTGCATCTTGGGCTGAGGATGAACAGTACAAGGAGAAGAACAGCCTCCTGAGGAGAGGTGTTCTTGTGCTCGGTAAACTTGTGGTTGTTCTGCTCTCTCTTGATCCGACCAATCCATCCCCCTAGCTACGGTGGTGGCTAGTCCTATTTGTAAAGGCCCTGGTCCTCTCCCCAAATATTGAGCGGGAAGGGAGCCAACAATGGCCAATTCAAAAGGGGACAACTAGTACAGCTTATCCTGACGAAAGTGGTCTTCGCCTGCCAAAGGCTCTGGTGGTGACGCCGTCTTGGGATCCACGGTGACCTCCATCTTGCCGTTCTGCTGGTCTTGGTCTCGTTGCACCGATATGGAAACCTTTGCTTGACGCTTTGGCACTCCGCGCCTGCGCCTGCTTCCTTAGCACCAAAGAGGAAACAAGGACACTGTGCGTGCTGGCGCCCGCCAAGCCTTGGTCGTCATGGCTCACGTCATCGGAACCTCGCGAGGTTTGCCTGGCCTTCATCTCTCCGCCCCTCGCGAGCCAGCCTGGTGAGGCCGCTCTTGAGGAGGTCGTGTGTCGTTTGCCTCGCGAGGCTTGGCCCCTCGCGAGGGTCTTGAGTCCTTGCTGGTGAAGATGGGCCATATGGGCCCGCTTGCAGAGCCACGCCGTTGGCCGCAGGCAGGCAAGTCTGGGGACCCCCGTTCCCAGAACGCCGACAAATATTGATGGGCATGTTATTTACTTCTGTAATGAAGCTGCTAGAATTGCTAGACCTGATACTAAAAATAAACATAGACCTGTTGTAGGCATGCCTGTTATTTCTGTTAAAATAGGAAATCATTGCTATCATGGCTTATGTGATATGGGTGCTAGTGCAAGTGCAATACCTCATTCCTTATACAAAGAAATTATGCATGATATTGCACCCGCTGAGATAGAGGAAATTGATGTTACAATTAAGCTTGCCAATAGAGACACTATTTCACCAGTTGGGATCGTTAGAGATATTGAAGTCTTGTGTGGGAAAGTTAAATATCCTGGTGATTTTCTTGTTCTTGGTTCCCCACAAGATGACTTTTGTCCCATTATATTTGGTAGACCCTTCTTGAATACTGTTAATGCTAAGATAGACTGCAATAAGGATATTGTTTCTGTTGGTTTAGGGGATATGTCTCATGAGTTTAATTTTGCTAAGTTTCGTAGACAACCCCATGATAAAGAGTTGCCTAGTAAAGATGAAATTATTGGTCTTGCTTCTATTGCCGTGCCACCTAGTGATCCTTTAGAACAATATTTGATAGACCATAAAAATGATATGTTTACGAATGAAAGAAAGGAAATAGATGAAGTATTCTTTAAACACGGACCTATTTTGAAACACAACTTGCCTATTGAAATCCTAGGGGATCCTCCTCCACCTAAGGGTGATCCCGTGTTTGAGCTTAAACCTTTACCTGATACTCTTAAATATGCTTATCTTGATGAGAAAGAGATATATCATGTTATTATTAGTGCTAACCTTTCAGAGCATGAAGAAAAGAAATTATTGAAAACTTTGAAGAAGCACCGTGCTGCTATTGGATATAACCTTGATGATCTTAAGGGCATTAGTCCCACTCTATGCCAGCACAAAATAAAATTGGAGAAATACACGAAACCGGTTGTTGATCACCAACGACGGTTAAATCCTAAGATGAACGAAGTGGTAAGAAAAGAAATACTAAAGCTTCTGGAGGCAGGTATAATTTATCTCGTTGCTAATAGTCAGTGGGTAAGTCATGTCCATTGTGTCCCTAAGAAGGGAAGTATTACTGTTGTTCCTAATGATAAAGATGAATTGATCCCACAAAGAATTGTTACAGGTTATCGAATGGTAATTGATTTCCACAAATTAAATAAAGCCACTAAAAAGGATCATTACCCCTTACCCTTTATTGATCAAATGCTAGAAAGATTATCCAAAGATACACATTTTTTGCTTTCTAGATGGTTATTCTGGTTTCTCTCAAATACCTGTGTCAAAAGAGGATCAAGAAAAGACAACCTTTACTTGCCCTTTCGGTACCTTTGCTTATAGATGTATGCCTTTTGGTTTATGCAATGCACCTGCGACTTTTCAAAGATGCATGACTACTATATTCTCTGACTTTTGTGAAAGATTGTTGAGGTTTTCATGGATGATTTCTCCATTTAAGAAACTTCTTTTGATGATTGCTTAAGCAACTTGATCGAGTTTTGAAGAGATGTGAAGAAACTAATCTTGTCTTGAATTGGGAGAAGTGCCACTTTATGGTTAACGAAGGTATTGTCTTGGGGCACAAAATTTCTGAAAGAGGTATTGAAGTTGATAAAGCTAAGGTAGATGCTATTGAAAAGATGTCGTGCCCTAAGGACATCAAAGGTATAAGAAGTTTCCTTGGTCATGCTGGTTTTTATAGGAGGTTCATTAAGGACTTCTCTAAAATTTCTAGGCCTCTGACTAATCTCTTACAAAAATATGTTCCTTTTGTTTTTGAAGATGACCGTGTAGAAGCATTTGAAATACTTAAGAAAGCTTTGATTTCTGCACCCATTGTCCAGCCTCCTGATTGGAATTTACCATTTGAAATTATGTGTGATGCTAGTGATTATGTTGTAGGGGATGTTCTAGGACAAAGAGTTGATAAGAAATTAAATGTTGTTCAATATGCTAGTGAAACTCTAGACATTGCTCAAAGAAATTATGCTACTACTGAAAAAGAATTTTTAGCAGTTGTGTTTGCTTGTGATAAGTTCAGACCTTACATTGTTGATTCTAAAGTAACTATTCATATTGATCATGCTGCTATTAAATATCTTGTGGAAAATAAAGATGCTAAACCTAGACTTATTAGATGGGTTCTCTTGCTTCAAGAATTTGATTTGCATAGTATTGATAGAAAGGGAGCTGAGAACCTCGTTGCAGACAACTTGTCTAGGTTAGCGAATGTTCTTGATGACCCACTACATATTGATGATAGCTTTCCTGATGAACAATTAGCTGTCATAAATGTTTCTCGTACTGCTCCATGATATGCTGATTATGCTAATTATATTGCTGCTAAGTTTATACCACCTAGTTTCAAATACCAGCAAAAGAAAAAGTTCTTCTGTGATTTAAGACATTACTTCTAGGATGACTTACATCTTTATAAAGAAGGAGTAGATGGTGTTATTAGATGTTTTGTACCTGAGCATGAACAGGAACAGATCCTGCGCAAGTGTCACTCCGAGGCTTATGGAGGACACCATGTTGGAGATAGAACTGCACATAAGGTATTGCAATCCGGTTTTTATTGGCCTACTCTCTTCAAGGATTCCCATAAGTTTGTTTTGTCTTGTGATGAATGTCAAAGAATTGGTAATATTAGTAGACATCAAGAAATTCCTATGAATTATTAACTTGTTATTGAACCATTTGATGTTTGTGGCTTTGATTATATGGGACTGTTTCCTTCCTCTAATGGGTATACACATATTTTAGTTGTTGTTGATTACGTTACTAAGTGGGTAGAAGTTATTCCAACTAGTAGTGCTAATCATAACACCTCCATTAAGATGCTTAAATAAGTTATTTTTCTAAGGTTTGGAGTCCTTAGATATTTAATGACTAATGGTGGTTCACATTTTATTCATGGTGCCTTTCGTAAAATGCTTGCTAAGTATGATGTTAATCATAGAATTGCATCTCCTTATCACCCACAGTCTAGTGGTCAAGTAGAATTGAGTAATAGAGAGCTTAAATTAATTTTGCAAAAGACTGTTAATAGATCTAGGAAGAATTGGTCCAAGAAACTTGATGATGCATTATGGGCCTATAGAACTGCATATAAGAATCCTATGGGTATGTCTCCATATAAGATGGTTTATGGAAAAGCATGTCACTTACCTCTTGAATTAGAACATAAGGCATATTGGGCCATTAAAGAGCTCAATTATGATTTCACACTTGCCGGTGAGAAGAGGTTATTTAACATTAGCTCACTTGATGAATGGAGAACCCAGGCCTATGAGAATGCCAAACTACTTAAAGAAAAAATTAAAAGATGGCATGACAAAAGGATACAAAAACATGAGTTTAATGTAGGTGATTATGTATTGTTATACACCTCTCGTTTAAGATTTTTTGCAGGAAAACTGCTCTCTAAATGGGAAGGTCCTTACGTCATCGAGGAGGTCTATCATTCCGGTGCCATAAAAATCAACAACTTCGAAGGCACAAATCCGAGGGTGGTGAACGGTCAAAGAATCAAACATCATATCTCAGGTAATCTTATAAATGTTGAAACTAATGTTATTGAAACTATTACCCCGGAGGAATACATAAGGGACACTTTGAATGTTTCAGACTCCGAAAAGGAATAGGTACATGGTACAGTAAGTAAACCGACTCCAAAACAGTTCTAATGGAAATTTTTCTCCGTTTTGGAATATTTAAGAAAATAGGAAAATAAGAAGTAGTCCGGAAAGGACACGAGGCTTCCACGAGGGTGGAGGGCGCGCCCTACCCCCCTGGGCACGCCCCCTGCCTCGTGGGCACCTCGTGTTCTCTCCGGACTCAATTTCTTGCATCATACTTCTTTTGGTCGGTAAAAATTCATTATATAATCTCCGGAAGGTTTTGACCACCGTATCATGCAAATATCCTCTGTTTTTGTTTCGAGCTATTTTCTGTCAGGGTTGTCAAGGCCAGGCATCATGTCTTCTCCTTCCACTTCCAACAATGAGGGCAATGATGCTTGGCTAATGAAGATAGAGCTAAAGAGAGAAGAACCCGGAGAGATCAACAAGGATGAGGGGATCAAGAAGGCCGTGGGGGATCAAGTTCCGACAGTAGTAGAAGAAGACATCCTTCAACCTCATCACAACCTCTTTACTCCAATGGAGATTGAAGGTTTCAAGATGATTGAGTTAGCTCGCATTCAAAACAAGTATCTCACAAGTGAAAATATTTTGTTGAAGGAGCATATCATCGCACTCAAGGGCATTATCCGCAAATTGGAGGATCTCCTATGCTCGATGTGCGATTATCCATCATCACCAACACCTTCTTCACCAACAAAAAAGGAGACATAAACACATGGGTATGGGCACTCCCCTTGGCAACTTCCAAGCTTGGGGGAGTGCCCCGGTATCGTATCACCATCACACTTTTATCTTTACCATTTTTCTTAGTTCGATCCTTTTGGTAATATCTTCATCTAGTAGAATAAAAGTTTTAGTATGATCTAGTTTTGAGTTTTGCTTTATGATCCTTCTATGTAATCGAGTCTGTGAGCTATATATAATAAAGATTAGTGTTGAGTCAAGGGCTTGGTTATCTTGCTATGATCTTGAGGGAATAAAATAAAAGAAAAGGAATAAAAAGAAATAAAGGTATCATGTGGATCTTATGGAGAGTAATGACTTCACATATAAAGAGTATGATGAATAAAAGTTGTTGAGAGTTGACAAACATAGTTTTGGTCATTGTTGCAATTAATAGGAAGTAATAAAGAAAGAGAGGTTTTCACATATAAATATACTATCTTGGACATCTTTTATGATTGTGAGCACTCATTAAAATATGACATGCTAAAGAGTTGATGTTGGACAAGGAAGACAATGTAATGGGTTATGTTTTCTTACATCTGAGATAAATTATATTTTCATGGATCATCCAATATGTTGAGCTTGCCTTTCCCTCTCATGCTAGCCAAATTCTTTGCACCAAGTAGAGATACTACTTGTGCTTCCAAATATCCTTAAACCTAGTTTTGCCATGGGAGTCCACCATATCTACCTATGGATTGAGTAAGATCCTTCAAGTAAGTTGTCATCATTGCAAGGAATAAAAATTTCTCTCTAAATATTTATGATTTATTAGTGCGGAGAAAATAAGCTTTATACAATCTTGTGATGTGGAAGAAATAAAAGCGATGGACTGCATAATAAAGGTCCATATCACAAGTGGCAATATAAAGTGACGTTCTTTCACATTAAGATTTTGTGCATCCAACCAAAAAAGCACATGGCAACCTCTTGTTCCCTCTGTGAAGGGCCTATCTTTTATTCTTGTCTTCTACTTCATGCAAAGAGTCACAGTGATCTTCACCTTTCCTTTTTACATTTTATCCTTTGGCAAGCACGGTGTGTTGGAAAGATCTTGATATATATAGCTAATTGGATGTGAGTTTTCATGAACTATTATTGTTGACATTACCCTTGGGGTAAAAGGTTAGGAGGCAAAACTATAAGCCCCTATCTTTCTCTGTGTCCAATTAAAACTTCATAACCATAAATATTGCGTGAGTGTTAGCAATTGTGAAAGACTAAATGATGGTTGAGTATGTGGACTTGCTGAAAAGCTCTTATATTGACTTTTTCCTATGTTATGAAAAATTGCAATTGCCTCAATAAATGAGATTATAGTTTGTTAGTTTTCAATGAAGTTTATGATTCATACTTGAAACTGTGAATGAATTGTTACTTTAGCATAAGATATCATATCACAATATATATATATATATATATATATATGTTGCTGTTCTAAGAATGATCATGATGCCCTCATGTCTATATTTTATTTTATAGACACCTCTATCTCTAAACATGTGGACATATTTTTCGATGTTGGCTTTCGCTTGAGGACAAGTGATACGTCTCCAATGTATCTATAATTTTTGATTGTTCCATGCTATTATATTATCAACCTTGGATGTTTTATATGCATTTATATGCTATTTTATATGATTTTTGGGACTAACCTATTAACCTAGAGCCCAGTGCCAGTGCCAGTTTCTGTTTTTTCCTTGTTTTAGAGTATCACAGAAAAGGAAAATCAAACAGAGTCCAATTGACCTGAAACTTCATGGAACTTATTTTTGGACCAGAAGAAGCCCACGGAGCATCGGAGATGGACCAGAAGAGTCCCGGGCTGCCCACGAGGGTGGGGGCGTGCCCACCCCCCCCTAGGCGCGCCCCCTGCCTCATGGACAGCCCAGAGATCCCCTAACCGACTTCTTTCGCCTATATATGTCCATATACCCTAAAAACTTCGGGGAGCAGAATAGATCAGGAGTTCCGCCGCCGCAAGCCTCTGTAGCCACCAAAAACCAATCGGGGCCCTGTTCCGGCACCCTGCCGGAGGGGGGAACCCTCACCGGTGGCCATCTTCATCATCCCGGTGCTCTCCATGACGAGGAGGGAGTAGTTCACCCTTGGGGCTGAGGGTATGTACCAGTAGCTATGTGTTTGTTCTCTCTCTCTCTCTCTCTCTCTCTCTCTCTCTCTCTCTCTCTCGTGTTCTTGAGGTGATACAATCTTGATGTATCGCGAGATTTGCTATTATAGTTGGATCTTATGATGTTTCTCCCCCTCTACTCTCTTGTAATGGTTGAGTTTTCCCTTTGAAGTTATCTTATCGGATTGAATCTTTAAGGATTTGAGAACACTTGATGTATGTCTTGCGTGGGATACCCGTGGTGACAATGGGGTATTGTATTGATCCACTTGATGTATGTTTTGGTGATCAACTTGCGGGTTACGTCCATGAACCTGTGCATAGGGGTTGGCACACGTTTTCGTCTTAACTCTCCGGCACTCTTTGAAGTACTTTGTGTTGGTTTGAATAGATGAATCTGAGATTGTATGATGCATATCGTATAATCATACCCATGGATACTTGAGGTGACATTGGAGTATCTAGGTGACATTAGGGCTTTGGTTGATTTGTGTCTTAAGGTGTTATTCTAGTACGAACTCTATGATAGATTGAATGGAAAGAATGGCTTCACGTTATTTTACTACGGACTCTTGAATAGATCGATCAGAAAGGATAACTTTGAGGTGGTTTCGTACCTACCATAATCTCTTCATTTGTTCTCCTCTATTAGTGACTTTGGAGTGACTCTTTGTTGCATGTTGAGGGATAGTTATATGATCCAATTATGTTATTATTGTTGAGAGAACTTGCACTAGTGAAAGTATGAACCCTAGGCCTTGTTTCAACGCATTGCAATACCGTTTACGCTCACTTTTATCATTAGTTACCTTGCTGTTTTTATATTTTTAGAATACAAAAACATATATCTACCATCCGTATTGCACTTGTATCACCATCTCTTCGCCGAACTAGTGCACCTATACAATTTACCATTGTATTGGATGTGTTGGGGACACAAGAGACTCTTTGTTATTTGGTTGCAGGGTTTCATAAGAGAGACCATCTTCATCCTATGCCTCCCACAGATTGATAAGCCTTAGGTCATCCACTCGAGGGAAATTTGCTACTGTCCTACAAACCCCTGCACTTGGAGGCCCAACAACGTCTACAAGAATAAGGTAGTGTAGTAGACATCAAGCTCTTTTCTGGCGCCGTTGCCGGGGAGGTTAGCTCTTGAAGGTATATCTTTAGATCTTGCAATCGAATCTTTTTGTTTCTTGTTTTAGCACTAGTTTAGTTTATAAAAGAAAACTACAAAAAATGGAATTGAGTTTGTCTCATACGCTTCATCTTTTTAATATCTTTCGTGAGAATGATGGAAAGGAAAATTGTGCTCAAGTGCTAGAAGAAGAATGCATTAGAATGTTTGGCACTATATATTTGAATGACGAGCATGATTGCAATGTTGTTAGTATGAATTCTTTGAACATCCATGATGCTAATGATATGCAAAGCCACAAGCTTGGGGAAGCTATGTTTGATGAAGATGATATTTTTGTCCCCCAAGTTTTGATGAACAAATTTATTTTGATAGCATGCCTCCTATTTATGATGAAAGTGGGTTTGGAAGAGTGTAAACTTTAGGAAGTGATGATCCCACTATTTTGGAGGATGTTGAATCTTATTGTGATAACTATAAAAGTGGATTTGGATAGGTCATGACTTTATTTAGTAATGATTCCACTATTTCGGAAGAGGTTACAATTGTTTATGAGAACAAAGTTGCTATCTATGATGATTATTGTGATGACTTGTATGCTATAAATAATAATGATATCCATGAAACTTGTCATCATGATTTTAATTTTCAATTGGATTATTCCTCACATGATGATTATTTCGTTAAGTTTGCTACCACTACTATTGATGAGAAGAAATTTGCTTATGTGGAGAGTAATAAAAATTCTATGCTTGTGCATCATGAAAAGAGTGATTTATGTGATGGTTATATTGTTGAATTCATTCATTATGCTACTGAAATTTATTATGAGGGAGGAATATATGCTTGTAGGAATTGCAATAATATCATGTTTCCTCTCTATGTGCTTAAAGTTTTGAAGTTATCCTTGTTTTACCTTCCTATGCAAGTTGATTCTTGTTCCTACAAGTTGTTTGCTCACAAAATCCGTATGCATAGGAAGTGGGTTAGGCTTAAATGTGCTAGTCATATTCCTCATGATGCTCTTTTTATGTTTCAATTCTTATCTTTTATGTGAGCATCATTGAAATCATCATGCTTAGCTAGGGGCGTTAAACGATAGCGCTTGTTGGGAGGCAACCCAATTTTATTTTTGTTCCTTGATTTTTGATTCTGTTTAGTAATAAATAATTTATCTAGACTCTTTTATGATTGTGTTTTTTATGTTTTAATTAGTGTTTGTGCCAAGTAAAGGGATCTTCTTGGGTGATTGTTATTTGATCTTGCTGTAAAAAACAGAAAGTATGCGCCCACGAGAATAATTTTCATTTCTTACCACAGAGCGATAAAATACCAATTCCAAGTGCAGTAGATCATTAAACAAATTTCCTAGGATTTCCGAATTTCTCAGGATTTTTGGAGTTACAGAAGTCTTCGGAACCTACAGATTACTACAGCATGTTCTGTTTTTGACAGATTCTGTTTTCTATGTGTTATTTGCTTATTTTGATGAATCTATGAGTAGTATAGGAGGGTATGAACCATAGATAAGTTGGAATACAGTAGATATTACACCAATATGAATTTAGAATGAGTTGACAACAGTACCTAAGTGGTGATTTATTTTCTTATACTAACGGAGCTTACGAGTTTTCTGTTAAGTTTTGTGTTGTGAAGTTTTCAGGTTTTAGGTAAAGATTCGATGTACTATGGAATAAGGAGTGGCAAGAGCCTAAGCTTGGGGATGCCCATGGCACCCCAAGGTAATATTCAAGGACAACCAAAAGCCTAAGCTTGGGGATGCCCCAGAAGGCATCCCCTCTTTCGTCTTCGTTCATCGGTAACTTTACTTGGAGCTATATTTTTACTTACCACATGATATGTGTTTTTCTTGGAGCATCATTTTATTTTATTTAGTTTTGCTTGCTGCTTGAATAAAATACCAAGATCTGAAATTCTTAAATGTTAGAGAGTCTTCATATAGTTGCATAATTATTCGACTACTCATTGATCTTCACTTATATCTTTCGGAGTAGTTTGTTGTTGCTCTAGTGCTTCACTTATATATTTTTAGAACACGGTGGTCGTTTTATTTTATAGAAATTAATGAACTCTCATGCTTCACTTATATTATTTTGAGAGTCTTTAGAACAGCATGGTAGTTTTCTTTGGTTATGAAACTAGTCCTAATATGATGGGCATCCAAGAGGTATATAATAAAAACTTTCATATAAAGTGCATTGAATACTATGAGAAGTTTGATAATTGATGATTGTGTTGAGATATGAAGATGGTGATATTAGAGTCATGCTAGTTTAGTAATTGTGAATTTGAGAGATACTTGTGTTAAAGTTTCTGATTCCCGTAGCATGCACGTATGGTCAACCGTTATGTGATGAAGTCGAAGCATGATTTATTTATTGATTGTCTTCCTTATGAGTGGCGGTCGGGGACGAGCGATGGTCTTTTCTTACCAATCTATCCCCCTAGGAGCATGTGCGTAGTACTTTGTTTCGATAACTAATAGATTTTTGCAATAAGTATGTGAGTTATTTATGACTAATGTTGAGTCCATGGATTATACGCACTCTCACCCGTCCATCGTTGCTAGCCTCTCTTGTGTCGTGCAATTTTCGCCGGTACCATATCACCCACCATTACCTTCCTCAAAACAGCCACCATATCTACCTATTATGGAATTTCCATAGCCATTCCGAGATATATTGCCATGCAACTTTCCACTATTCCGTTTATTATGACATGCTCCATCATTGTCATATTGCTATGCATGATCATGTAGTTGACATCGTATTTGTGGCAAAGCCACCGTTCATAATTCTTTCATACATGTCACTCATGAGTCATTGCACATCCCGGTACACCGCCGGAGGCATTCATAGAGTCGTATCTTGTTCTAAGTATTGAGTTGTAATTCTTGAGTTGTAAGTAAATAAAAGTGTGATGATCATCATTATTAGAGCATTGTCCCAGTGAGGAAAGGATGATGGAGACTATGATTCCCCCACAAGTCGGGATGAGACTCCGGACGAAAAAAAGGAAAGGCCAAAAAAAGAAGGCCCAAAACAATATGAGAGAAAAAGAGAGAAGGGACAATGTTACTATCCTTTTACCACACTTGTGCTCCAAAGTAGCACCATGATCTTCATGATAGAGAGTCTCCTCTGATATCACTTTCATATACTAGTGGGAATCTTTCATTATAGAACTTGGCTTGTATATTCCAATGATGGGCTTCCTCAAAATGCCCTAGGTCTTCGTGAGCAAGCGAGTTGGATGCACACCCACTAGTTTATTTTGTTGAGCTTTCATACACTTATAGCTCTAGTGCATCCGTTGCATGGCAATCCCTACTCACCCACATTGATATCTATTGATGGGATCTCCATAGCCCGTTGATACGCCTAGTTGATGTGAGACTATCTTCTCCTTTTTGTCTTCTCCACAACCACCCTTCTATTCCACCTATAGTGCTATGTCCATGGCTCACGCTCATGTATTGCGTGAAGATTGAAAAAGTTTGAGAACATCAAAAGTGTGAAACAATTGCTTGGCTTGTCATCGGGGTTGTGCATGATTTAAATATTTTTTGTGATGAAGATAGAGCATAGCCAGACTATATGATTTTGTAGGGATAGCTTTCTTTGGCCATGTTATTTTGAGAAGACATGATTGCTTAGTTAGTATGCTTGAAGTATTTATTGTTTTTATGTCAATATTAAACTTTTGTCTTGAATCTTATGGATCTTAATATTCTTGCCACAATAAAGAAAATTACATGGATAAATATGTTAGGTAGAATTCCACATCAAAAATTCTATTTTTATCATTTACCTACTCGAGGACGAGCAGGAATTAAGCTTGGTGATGCTTGATACGTCTCCAACGTATCTATAATTTTTTATTGTTCCATGCTATTATATTATCAACCTTGGAAGTTTTATATGCTATTTTATATGATTTTTGGGACTAATCTATTAACCTAGAGCCCAATGCCAGTTTCTGTTTTTTCCTTGTTTTAGAGTATCGCAGAAAAGGAAAATCAAACGGAGTCCAATTGACCTGAAACTTCACGGAACTTATTTTTGGACCAGAAGAATCCCACGGAGCATCGGAGATGGACCAAAAGAGTCCCGGGCTGCCTAAAAGGGTGGGGGGCGCGCCCACCCCCTGGGCGCGCCCCCTGCCTCGTGGACAGCCCGGAGATCCCCTGACCGATTTCTTTCACCTATATATGTCCATATACCTTAAAAACTTTGGGGAGCAGAATAGATCAGGAGTTCCGCCGCCGCAAGCCTCTGTAGCCACCAAAAACCAATCGGGACCCTATTCCGGCACCCTGCCGGAGGGGGGAACCCTCACCGGTGGCCATCTTCATCATCCCAGCGCTCTCCATGACGAGGAGGGAGTAGTTCACCCTCGGGACTGAGGGTATGTACCAGTAGCTATGTGTTTGATCTCTCTCTCTCTCTCTCTCTCTCTCGTTTTCTTGAGGTGATACGATCTTGATGTATCACGAGCTTTGCTAATATAGTTGGATCTTATGATGTTTCCCCCCCTCTACTCTCTTGTAATGGATTGAGTTTTCCCTTTGAAGTTATCTTATCGGATTGAGTCTTTAAGGATTTGAGAACACTTGATGTATGTCTTGCGTGGGATACCCGTGGTGACAATGGGGTATTCTATCGATCCACTTGATGTATGTTTTGGTGATCAACTTGCGGGTTCCGCCCATGAACCTATGCATAGGGGTTGGCACACGTTTTCGTCTTGACTCTCCGGTAGAAACTTTGGGGCACTCTTTGAAGTACTTTATGTTGGTTTGAATAGATGAATCTGAGATTGTGTGATGCATATCGTATAATCATACCCATGGATACTTGAGGTGACATTGGAGTATCTAGGTGACATTAGGGCTTTGGTTGATTTGTGTCTTAAGGTGTTATTCTAGTACGAACTCTATGATAGATTGAACGGAAAGAATAGCTTCATGTTATTTTACTACGTACTCTTGAATAGATCGATCAGAAAGGATAACTTTGAGGTGGTTTTGTACCCTACCATAATCTCTTCGTTTGTTCTCCTCTATTAGTGACTTTGGAGTGACTCTTTGTTGCATGTTGAGGGATAGTTATATGATCCAATTATGTTATTATTGTTGAGAGAACTTGCACTAGTGAAAGTATGAACCCTAGGCCTTGTTTCAACGCATTGCAATACCGTTTACACTCACTTTTATCATCAGTTACCTTGCTCTTTTTATATTTTCAGATTAAAAAAACCTATATCTACCATCCATATTGCACTTGTATCACCATCTCTTCGCCGAACTAGTGCACCTATACAATTTACCATTGTATTGGGTGTGTTGGGGACACAAGAGACTCTTCGTTATTTGGTTGCAGGGTTGCTTGAGAGAGACCATCTTCATCCTACGCCTCCCACGGATTGATAAACCTTAGGTCATACACTTGAGGGATATTTTCTACTGTCCTACAAACCCCTGCACTTGGAGGCCCAACAACGTCTACAAGAAGAAGGTTGTGTAGTAGACATCAACAAGCGAGGTCTAAGCTTGGGGGAGTTGATATGTCCATTTTGAATCATGCTTCTATATCAATATTTATTGCATTATGGGCTGTTATTACACATTATATCACAATACTTATGCCTATTCTCTCTTATTTTACAAGGTTTACATGAAGAGGGGGATTGCCGGCAGCTAGAATTCTGGGCTGGAAAAGGAGCAAATATTAGAGACCTATTCTGCACATCTCCAAAAATCCTGAAACTTCACGGGAGCACGTTTCAGAATATATTAAAAATATTGGGCGAAAGAAGTACCAGAGGGGGGCCACCACCGTCCACGAGGGTGGGGGCGCGCCCTACCCCCTGGGCGCGCCCCCCTACCTCGTGGGCCCCTGGTGGCCCTCTGATGCCCATCTTTGGCTACATGGAGTCTTTCATCGAGGAAAAAATCATAAGCAAGCTTTCAGCACGAAACTCCGCCGCCACAAGGCGGAACCTTGGCGGATCAATCTAGGGCTCCGACGGAGTTGTTCTGCCGAGGAAACTTCCCTCCGGGAGGGGGAAATCATCAACTTCATCATCACTAACGATCCTCTCATCGGGAGGGGGTCAATCTCCATCAACATCTTCACCAGCACCATCTCATCTCAAACCTAGTTCATCTCTTGTATCCAATCTTTGTCTCAAAACCTTAGATTGGTACATGTGGGTTGCTAGTAGTGTTGATTACTCCTTGTAGTTGATGCTAGTTGGTTTACTTGGTGGAAGATCATATGTTCAGATCCATTATGCATATTAATACCCCTCTGATTATGAACATGAATAAGATTTATGAGTAGTTACATTTGTTCCTGAGGACATGGGAGAAGTCTTGCTATAAGTAGTCATGTGAATTTGGTATTCGTTTGATATTTTGATGAGATGTATGTTGTCATCCCTCTAGTGGTTTCATGTGAACATCGACTACATGACACTTCACCATTGTTTGGGCCTAGAGGAAGGCATTGGGAAGTAATAAGTAGATGATGGGTTGCTAGAGTGACAGAATCTTAAACCCTAGTTTATGCGTTGCTTCGTAAGGGGCTGATTTGGATCCATATGTTTCATGCTATGGTTAGGTTTACCTTAATACTTCTGTTGTAGTTGCGGATGCTTGCAATAGGGGTTAATCATAAGTGGGATGCTTGTCCAAGGAAGGACAGTACCCAAGCACCGGTCCACCCACATATCAAATTATCAAAGTACCAAACGCGAATCATATGAACGTGATGAAAACTAGATTGACGATAATTCCCATGTGTCCTCGGGAGCGCTTTCCTTTATATAAGAGTTTGTCTAGGCTTGTCCTTTGCTACAAAAAGGATTGGGCCATCTTGCTGCACCTTATTTACTTTTATTACTTGTTACACGTTACAAATTACCTTATCACAAAACTATCTGTTACCGATAATTTCAGTGCTTGCAGAGAATACCTTGTTGAAAACCGCTTATCATTTCCTTCTGCTCCTCGTTGGGTTTGACACTCTTACTTATCGAAAAGGCTACGATAGATCCCCTATAGTTGTGGGTCATCATTGTCCCAAAGGGCCTCTCCAGGCCATGGAGAGGTGCAGGAGGCCACCAAGATGGCGCCAGAGGGTAATGCCTCGGCTGCCAAGAACATGGGAGGTGTAACCCCCATGGAGACTGACGATGGGGGCCCTGACCAGTCCGCCCCCCCAGCGGAACACCATTCCGGAGACCCTTGTGGCTCCGGAATCGAGTGATCAACACCCTTAAAAGGAGGGGGGAGCGCCGACTCCGGCGGCGACCTCCACTGATCCGGAGGCGCCGAACACTTTGATGGAGGCACTACGACGTGCTTCCATCGTGTAGGAGCACCGCACCTTGATGGG
Source organism: Triticum aestivum (assembly GCF_018294505.1). Classification (NCBI taxonomy): domain Eukaryota; kingdom Viridiplantae; phylum Streptophyta; class Magnoliopsida; order Poales; family Poaceae; genus Triticum; species Triticum aestivum. The sequence goes on along the minus strand of NC_057812.1, from coordinate 256,858,196 downwards.
TGTGGTGGTTGAGAAGGTTCATTCCGCCAAGAGCGGGCTGAACGAAGCCTTTACCAGCCTACTAACAGGCTTCGAGGTATCCGATGTAATATTCTTAGCCGCTTTTCATATAAAAATATGCCTGTGTATAGATAGTAGCCCCTGAGACTCTGTTTGGTTTTGAAAAACGGCCGAACAAAGGATAAAATAATAGTCGCAGGAGGTAACGTACTAGTCTATTGGTAAGCAGGCTTCCCTGTTAGTGGCGACTGCCTAGGCCGCGGAAGTTTCTGAACACAAGCGGAAGCTGAAGCTGGCCGATGATGATATTGTCCGCATTAACAAGCGGTTCGATGAGGCGCAAGGTATGTTTTGAAAAATTATTTACACACCTGAAGTGATATGCCAATGCAGAGTCTAACCTCGTGTGTTGTCTGGTCATTATTGCAGGTAGTGCGGCCAAGGTCGAGACCCTAAAGAGCGCCCTCGCCCAAGCCAAGGAGCAGGCATAGTGAGCAAAGCGGCCGCGCATTTAAAGGCCGAGCAGGTCGCTCGCTGCTACTACCTCTTGAGCACCGCGTTGGTTTTCCCTTGAAGAGGAAAGGGTGATGCAGCAAAGTAGCATAAGTATTTCCCTCAGTTTTTGAGAACCAAGGTATCAATCCAGTAGGAGGCCACACGCAAGTCCCTCGTACCTGCACAAACAAATAAGAACCTCGCAACCAACACGATAAAGGGGTTGTCAATCCCTTCACAGTCACTTACGAGAGTGAGATCTGATAGAGATGATAAAATAATATTTTTGGTATTTTTATGATGAAGATCAAAAGTAAAGATTACAAAATAAAAGGTAATAAAAATAGCTTGTTGATGGAAGATTAATATGATAGAGAATAGACCTGGGGGCCATAGGTTTCACTAGTGGCTTCTCTCAAGATAGCATAAGTATTACGATGGGTGAACAAATTGTTGTCGAGCAATTGATAGAAAAGCGAATAATTATGAGAATATCTAGGCATGATCATATATATAGGCATCACGTCCGTGACAAGTAGACCGACTCCTGCCTGCATCTACTACTATTACTCCACACATCGACCGCTATCCAGCATGCATCTAGAGTATTAAGTTCATAATAACAGAGTAACGCATTAGGTAAGATGACATGATGTAAAGGGATAAAGTCAAACAATATGATATAAACCCCATCTTTTTACCCTCGATGGCAACAATACAATACATGTCGTTTCCCTTTATGTCACTGGGATCGAGCACCGCAAGATTGAACCCAAAGCTAAGCACTTCTCCCATGGCAAGAAAGATCAATCTAGTAGGCCAAACCAAACTGATAATTCGAAGAGACTTGCAAAGATAACCAATCATACATAAAAGATTTCAGAGAAGAATCATATATTGTTCATAGATAGACTTGATCATAAACCCATAATTCATCGGATCTCAACAAACACACCGCAAAAAGAGTTACATCGAATAGATCTCCAAGAAGATCAAGGAGAACTTTGTATTGAGATTCAAAGAGAGAGAATAAGCCATCTAGATAATAACTATGGACCCGAAGGTCTGAAGTAAACAACTCACACATCATCAAAGGGGCCATGGAGTTGATGTAGAGGCCCTCCGTGATCGATGCCCCCTCCGGCGGAGCTCTGGAAATGGCCCCAAGATGGGATCTCTTGGGTACAGAAGGTTGCGGCGGTGGAAATAGGGTTTCGTGGTGCTCCTCGATGTTTTCGGGGTATATGAGTATATATAGGGGGAAGAAGTAGGTCGGTTGAGCCACGAGGGGCCCGCGAGGGGGAGGGCGCGCCCAGGGGGTAGGCGCGCCCCCCTGCCTCGTGGACTCCTCGTTCGTTTCTTGACGTCCACTCCAAGTCCTCTGGATCACGTTTGTTCCAAAAATCACGTTCCCGAAGGTTTCATTCCGTTTGATATTCCTTTTCTACGAAACACTAAAATAGGCAAAAAAAACAGTAATTTGCACTGGGCCTTGGGTTAATAGGTTAGTCCCAAAAATAATATAAAAGTGTAAAATAAAGCCCATTAACAACCAAAACAGATAATATAATAGCATGGAACAATAAAAAATTATAGATACGTTGGAGACGTATCAAGCATCCCCAAGCTTAATTCTTGCTCGTCCTCGAGTAGGTAAATGATAAAAACAGAATTTTTGATGTGGAATGCTACCTAGCATAATTATCAATGTAATTTTCTTTATTGTGGCGTGAATATTCAGATCTGGAAGATTCAAGACAAAAGTCTAATATTGACATAAAAATAATAATACTTCAAGCATACTAACTAAGCAATTATGTATTCTCAAAATAACATGGCAAAAGAATGTTCATCCCTACAGAATCATATAGTTTGGTCATGCTCCATTTTCGTCACACAAGAATGATCTCATCATGCACAACCCCGATGAAAAGGCAAGCAATTGTTTCACACTTTAGTAATCTCAAACTTTTTTCAACTTTCATGCAATACATGAGAGTGAGCCATGGATATAGCACTATGGATGGAATAGAATATGATGATGGGGGTTATGTGGAGAAGACAAAAAAGGAGAAAGTCTCACATCGACGCGGCTAATCAATGGGCTATGGAGATGCCCATCAATTGATGTCAATGCAAGGAGTAGGGATTGCCATGCAACGGATGCACCAGAGCTATAAATGTATGAAAGCTCCACAAAAGAAACTAAGTGGGTGTGCATCCAACTTTCTTGCTCAGGAAGACCTAGGGCATTTGAGGAAGCCCATTGTTGGAATATACAAGCCAAGTTCTATAATGAAAAATTCCCACTAGTATATGAAAGTGACAAAATAAGATACTCTCTATCATAAGGATCATGGTGCTACTTTGAAGCACAAGTGTGGAAAAAATGATAGTAGCATTGCCCCTTTTTATTTCTCCTTTTTTGGGACAATGCTCTATTAATGATGATCATCACACTTCTATTTATTTAAAACTCAATGATTACAACTCGATACTAGAACAAAGTATGACTCTATATGAATGCCTCCGGCGGTGTACCGGGAAGGGCAATGAATCAAGAGTAACATGTATGAAAAAATTATGAACGGTGGCTTTGCCACAAATACAATGTCAACTACATGATTATGCAAGGCAATATGACAATGATGATGTGTGTCATGATAAATGGAACGGTGGAAAGTTCATGGCAATATATCTCGGAATGGCTATGGAAATGCCATAATAGGTGGGTATGGTGGCTGTTTTGAGGAAGATATAAGGAGGTTTATGTGTACCAAAGCGTATCATATCACGAGGTTTGGATGCACCAGCGAAGTTTGCAACAACTCTCAAGGTGAGAAAGGGCAATGCACGGTACCGAAGAGGCTAGCAATGATGGAAGGGTGAGAGTGTGTATAATCCATGGACTCAACATTAGTCATAAAGAACTCACATACTTATTGAAAAAATCTACAAGTCATCAAAAACCAAGCATTACGTGCATGCTCCTAGGGGGATAGATTGGTAGGAAAAGACCATCGCTCATCCCCGACAGCCACTCATAAGCAAGACAATCAAATAACACCTCATGTTTCAAATTTATTACACAACAATCACCATACGTGCATGCTACGGGACTTCCAAACTTCAACACAAGTATTTAAAAAACTCACAACTACTCAACTAGCACACTCTAATATTACCACCTTTATATCTCAAAACAATTATCAAGTATCAAACTTCTCCCAGTACTCAATGCACTTTTTATGAAAGTTTTTATTATACCGATCTTGGATGCCTATCATATTAGGACTGAATTCATAACCAAAGAAAATTACCATGCTGTTCTAAGGGACTCTCAAAATAATATAAGTGAAGCATGAGAGATCTATAGTTTCTATAAAATAAAACCACCACTGTGCTCTAAAAGATATAAGCAAAGCACTAGAGCAAAATTATCTAGCTCAAAAGGTATAAGTGAAGCACATAGAGTATTCTAATAAATTCCGATTCATGTGTGTCTCTCCCAAAAGGTGTGTACAGCAAGGATGATTGTGGTAAACTAAAAAGCAAAGACTCAAATCATACAAGACGCTCCAAGCAAAACACATATCATGTGGCGAATAAAAATATAGCTCCAAGTAAAGTTACCGATGGACGAAGACGAAAGAGGGGATGCCTTCCGGGGCATCCCAAAGCTTAGGCTTTTGGTTGTCCTTGGATTTTACCTTGGGGTGCCCTGGGCATCCCCAAGCTTAGGCTCTTGCCTCTCCTTGTTCCATAATCCTTCAAATCTTTACCCAAAACTTGAAAACATCACAACACAAAACTTAAAAGAAAATCTCGTGAGCTCCGTTAGTAAAAGAAAACAAACCACCACTTCAAGGTACTATAATGAACTCATTCTTTATTTATATTGGTGTTAAACCTACTGTATTCCAACTTTTTTGTGGTTCATAAACTCTATTACTAGCCATAGATTCATCAAAATAAGCAAACAACACACGAAAAACAGAATCTGTCAAAAACAGAACAGTCTGTAGTAATCTGTAGGTTTAGAATACTTATGGAACTCCACAAATTATAAAATAAATTTCTGGACGTGAGTAATTTATCTATTAATCGTCTGCAAAAAGAATTAACTAAATAGAAATCTCCAGTAAAAAATGGCAGCAAATCTCGTGAGCGCTAAAGTTTCTGTTTTTTACAGCAAGATCGCAAAGACTTTCCCCAAGTCTTCCCAAAGGTTCTACTTGGCACAAACACTAATTAAAAAGATAAAACCACATCTAAACAGAGGCTAGATGAATTATTTATTACTAAACATAACCAAAAGGCAAAGAATAAAAATAAAATTGGGTTGCCTCCCAACAAGCGCTATCGTTTAACGCCCCTAGCTAGGCATAAAAGCAAGGATAAATCTAGGCATTTCCATGATAATGATAAGGTAAATCGCGAAAACTCATCTCATACTCCCTACGTTCAGCAGCAAGCTTTCTTTGTGGTAAGCAAAAGTAATCAAAAGGGCTAAATTTAATGGGACAAAAGTCCCTAAGATCAAGCTCAGGAGGTATTGGTTCCTCTTTTGGCCCCTCATATTGCACAACCAATTCATCATTATAAGCATTCTTTTGGCAAAAAGTCATGAGCCTTTGTTCAAGGGGAAAACCTAGCCCATTGTTCTGGATAGCAAAATTATCATTAAGTTCAGAGATCCTATTAACAATAACATCGGTAGGAACCTTTTTTCTAAGGTTTCCATTAAAAGCAACATGATCTAAAGATCGTAAACGCATAATGTCTTCGTGATAAAAAAGGATTGCTTCTACGGGAGGACGGCCATCATCCACCCTATAATGCGCAAAAATTTCATTGGCTTCTTTTATTATAAATCTAAACTCATGAGCTAAAAAGATGGTCGCTGCTCGCTTAATAGAAGAATGCCCAATATTAGAAAATTCTAGGAAAATCCTTTGTACGGAAGGATGCATATGTAAAAATTGTCTTTCAATTTCAACTATGAGCAAAGATATAGCATCCGCGAGACTACTAGTTTTATGAAGGATAGACCCGCTCATGGTGGGCAGAGCACTAGCACAAGTAAAGAAATCTTGAATAACTCCATTCCCAATAATATTACCACTACCAATCCAAAACTTTTTAGTGTGTAAAATAGTAGGATTTTCAAGAGGATCATCGATAGCATCAAAGTTTTCCATATTATTATCAACGACAACCTCCCCAATTTCAGACATGAAGGCGGCAAGAGGCAAGCAAAAAGAGGCGAACTGGAAAAGAGAAGAGGAACAGAAAAAAGGGCGAATAAAATGGCAAGGGTGAAGTGGGGGAGAGGAAAACGAGAGGCAAATGGCAAATAATGTAATGCGAGGGATAAGAGTTTATGATTGGTACTTGGTATGTCTTGACTTGTGCGTAGACTCCCCAGGAATGGCGCCATAAATCCTTCTTGCTACCTCTTGAGCACTGTGTTGGTTTTCCCTTGAAGAGGAAAGGGTGATGCAGCAAAGTAGCGTAAGTATTTCCCTCAGTTTTTGAGAACCAAGGTATCAATCCAGTAGGAGGCCACACGCAAGTCCCTCGTACCTACACAAACAAATAAGAAACCTCGCAACCAACGTGATAAAGGGGTTATCAATGCCTTCACGGTCACTTACGAGAGTGAGATCTGATAGAGATGATAAAATAATATTTTTGGTATTTTTATGATAAAGATTAAAAGTAAATATTGCAAAATAAAAGGTAACAGAAATAGCTTGTTGGAGGAAGATTAATATGATGGAGAATACACCCGGGGGCCATAGGTTTCACTAGTGGCTTCTCTCTAGATAGCATAAGTATTACCATGGGTGAACAAATTACTGTCGAGCAATTGATAGAAAAGCAAATAATTATGAGAATATCTAGGCATGATCATGTATGTAGGCATCACATCCGTGACAAGTAGACCGACTCCTGCCTGCATCTACTACTATTACTCCACACATCGACCGCTATCTAGCATGCATCTAGAGTATTAAGTTCATAAGAACAGAGTAACGCATTAGGTAAGATGACATAATGTAGAGGGATAAACTCAAGCAATATGATATAAACCCCATCTTTTTACCCTCGATGGAAACAATACAATACATGTCATTTCCCTTTATGTCACTGGGATCGAGCACCACAAGATTGAACCCAAAGCTAAGCACTTCTCCCATGGCAAGAAAGATCAATCTAGTAGGCCAAACCAAACTGATAATTCGAAGAGACTTGCAAAGATAACCAATCATACATAAAAGGTTTCAGAGAAGAATCATATATTGTTCATATATATAATTGATCATAAACCCATAATTCATCGAATCTCGACAAACACACCGCAAAAAGAGTTACATCTAATAGATCTCCAAGAAGATCGCGGAGAACTTTGTATTGAGATTCAAAGAGAGAGAAGAAGCCATCTAGATAATAACTATGGACCCGAAGGTCTGAAGTAAACCCACTCACACATCATCAAAGGGGCCATGGAGTTGATGTAGAGGCCCTCCATGATCGATGCCCCCTCCAACGGAGCTCTGGAAAAGGCCCCAAGATGGGATCTCTTGGGTACAGAAGGTTGCGGCAATGGAAATAGCGTTTCGTGGTGCTCCTCAATGTTTTCGGGGTATGTGAGTATATATAGGGGGAAGAAGTAGGTGCTCTGATACCATCTTGTAGCAACCTGACCTTAAACGGTCAAGTCTCTGTGCTTTAGTGTCATCCCTGAATCGGTAATGCTGACACACACAGTACTCAAAGGATTTATAACAGAGTGGCAATCACACACTTATTACATCTAATGTCTCAAGAGAGAACTTATTACAATTAATATGGCTTAAGGCCATCTAATACGATAACAGCGGAAGGCTTGGAAGATAAAGTGAGTCCATGAACTCCAACGGCATAGCTGAGTGCATGACAAACGACCTATCGCACCTTACTCCTTGTCTGAAAAGTCAACAACATGATACGTTGCAGCCCGAAAATGGGTCAGCACATGGAATATGCTGGCATTGTAACACAGGAGAGTAATGAACAGATAAAAACTATCACTACATGCATATATGGCTGGTGGAGGCTGTATGGTTAATATGTTTTGCGAAAAGCCAATTTTTTCCTACAACAAAGGAATATATTTTATTTAACTATCATGGTAGTTGAACAATATTGAGAAGGTTCCTCCAACTCAATCCCAATTAAAAGTAATTATCAACCCAACCAAATTTATTTAGAGTGATGAGATCCATATGATAATCCAAGAACCAGATACTCAAGATGTCCATAACTGGGGACACGGCTAACCATGATTAGTTTATACACTCTGTAGAGGTTTGCGCACTTTTCCCCACAAGACTCGATCTCCTCTGTTGGATTTCTCGCACTACATGGTGTTTGAGAAATGGATGACCGAGACGCAATCTTTCAGAAGCATTTGCTCTCTACTCCGGGCGGACCGGTACACCTACAATCCCCTACATCTGCTAGTCCACCTCTTCAAGAGCTCACACAACTTACTCAACTATGCCAGAGCCCATAATGGCTTGTGGCTGCACATGGAAGTTTCTAGCATGAATAGTCTTATGATCCCTTTGAGCCTGGGTGGCGGACCGTAGGATGATCACATGGGTACTCCGGGATATCCTAGGAAAACACTGAATTCTCCAGGTGCCCACAAGCAATCCACCCAAATGTGTATTAAAGTTGCCACCTTAAGTTGAACCATTAATTAACAACTCACATCTGTCATGGATACACTCAAACCCAATCCACGTCTACGAGCATAGCATGGTAATATAAGCATAACGTAGAAGTAACTCCCAAGGGTTTGATAATAAAACAGCTAATAGGTTCTACCTCATCATCTACCTCCCAGACCCACAAGTTAAGAGATCCTACTCATGCAATGTGTGAAGGTTGAAACTAATGCATAAAATCTGGGTGATAAAGGGGTATGATCAAAGTGTTACTTGCCTTGCTGACGATCTGCAAATCCTACAGACTCGTAGTAGCACGCTTCACACAACGGGTGTTCTATTGTAAACAAACAATAGCATACATAAGCAATCAAGCAAGGATGCGCGGGTAAATCTCAAATAAGAAGATCTAACTAGAAAGTTCAACTTAAGAACTCCAGTTTCAAAAAGAATCAAATCAAACGGATCAACGAAACTCAAACTGCGAAAGAAACAAGATCCGATTACTAATCTGGACTAAAGTCAAATTTTACAGTACCAAAATCTTGTTCAAGTTGGTTAAACAGAAAGAGGGCTTCGAGACGAAGATCCAGGCGCTTGAATCTCCTGATTCCGATAAAGAGCGAAAAGATAAACTAAATCTAAGATCAGGGCAGAAATCGCGATCGAAAATAATCGCGGAAAACCCTAGAAAAAGAAAAACTGACGAACAGGCTAACGAACGAACGTTCGATGTCTGTGACTAACGGATGAACGACATTCGTAAAACCGAACGTACGGACGAACGTCCGCAAAATAAATAAACCGACGGAATCTAATCTAAAAAACGAATCTAGGTTTTCGAAATAAAATCGAACGGTTTAAAAAAACCACGGCTACCTCGGCAAACGTGACAGCGGTGGCGGCGGGAACTCCGTCGCGGCAGCGGCGCGGCGCAACAGGTGGTGGCGCTAGCATGGGCGGTGGCGGCTGGGGTGTGGGGCTTGGGGTGGCTAGGGTTTGGGGGGGCTAGCGGGCCGCGGTTTATAAGAGGCTGGCCGGGTCGGTGTCCCAGGCGAACACAGCCCGGTAGGTCGGTTTTCTCCTTTTTTTTAAAAACATGTCACAGAAAAACAAAGAAAAGAAATACTAAACGGACTCCAAAAATCCTGAAATAAATTTTCCCCGTCCTCTAAAAATATGTCGGACAAGGTGAACATTTATTTGGGCCTCTCACTACAGGAATCAGCTACTTTGCAGTCTGCCACGGCAGACGGCAAAGGCATGGATGGCGGACGGCAAAAGGCCACGACAAAGTAAGGTCCGGCAAAGAGGTACTTTGTCGTCTGCTTCGGGCGGCTGACGGCAAAGGGGCCTTTGCCATCAGCAGCGGACGGCAAAGAATGCAGACGGCAATAAATGCGCTGTTATTCCATCAGGTGGTTAACGGCCGGCCTTTGTCGTCCGCTGCTGACGATAAATTTTGGCAGGCCTTTGCCGTCCGCCGAGTGATGTCAGCTGGACATCACTACACAGCAGGCCTTTGCCGTCTGTCACTGTAGGCTCTTTGCCGTCTGCCGCGGACAGCAAAGCCTTTGCCGTCAGCCACTATAGGCAAACTGACCAAATTGGTCAGCCTCCCAGGAAGCACAGTTGCCTGCCACGTGGCCTCTTTGCCGTCCGCTGCTGATGGCAAAGAGCCATTTGCCGTCGGTGGCAGACGGCAAAGAGCCTGCATATTATGTCTTTTTCTGTTTTTTTTGAATTCAACAATTTTCACAGCAAATATATATGACATATATAGATATATTTCACAGGGCTATTTAACAGCAATCATATCACATATCCAGCACATAAGTTTCATCCATTCATACATAAGCAAGTTCCATCAAGTTCCATCCATACACATTGTTCCATCCATATACATATTACAATGCAAAGTTTCATTAACATAGCAAGTTCCATCATAGCAAGCTAGATACAATGCAAAGTTTCATCAAAGAAAAAGCAAGCACTCCATCATAGCAAGCTAGCTTCCATGAAGTGAATGAAATCTGCAAAATGGCAAATAAGAAAGTTAGAAATAGGTCACTAGAAGAAGAAGACTAGAACAAGAAGTATATGTCATTTATGAGCTAACTTAGGTGAAATGGATCGTATATGAGCTAACTAAGTTGAAATGGGTCGTTTATGAGCTAACTTAGTTGAAATGGATCATTTATGAGCTAACTTAGTTGAAATGGGCCGTTTATGAGCTAACTAAGGTGAAGGGCATCATTTTTGAGCTAACTAAGGTGAAATGGATCGTTTTTGAGCTAACTAAGGTGAAATGGATCGTTTTTGAGCTAACTTAGGTGAAATGGATCATTTATGAGCGAACTTAGGTGAAATGGATCATTTATGAGCTAACTTCGGTGAAATGGGTCATTTATGAGCTAACTTAGTTGAAATGGGTCATTTATGAGCTAACCAAGGTGAAATGGATCATTTTTGAGCTAACTAAGTTGAAATGGATCGTTTTTAGCTAACTTAGGTGAAATGGATCATTTATGAGCTAACTTACTTGAAATGGATAGTTTTTGAGCTAACTTAGGTGAAATGGATCATTTAAGAGCTAATTTAGGTGAAATGGATCGTTTTTAGCTAACTTAGGTGAAATGGATCGTTTAGGAGCCACTCTAGGTGAATTGGGTCATTTTAGAGCTAACTTGGATAAACTGGATCATTTATAAGCTAACCTAGGTAAGATGGGCCATTTTGGAGCTAACCTAGGTGAAATGGGTCATTTTGGAGCTAATCTAGGTAAAATGGGTCATTTTAGAGCTAACTTGGATAAATTGGATCACTTATAAGCTAACTAAGGTAAAATGGGTCATTTTAGAGCTAACTTAGGTAAAATGGATCGTTTATGAGCTAACTAAGCTAAGTACAGATCGTTTTAGAGCTAACTTAGGTAAAATGGATGGTTTATGAGGTCAGTAAGCTTATTAAGTCATTTTGGAGGAAAAGAAGCTAACTCTAGGTCATTATGGTAAGCATATTGGAGGAAATAAAGCTAAGTCTAGGTCTTTATGCATTTGTTAAGCAAAACACTATAGAAACTTACCGTGATCAGGGAGGTGTAGGAGCGGGCTGGCTTGTGCCGGTAGCTGAAGAAGGATTGTGTGATGCGTGTCTGGAGTTAAGCTGCACCAAAGATCATTTCCAATGTCTTGTTAGCATTATGACACTCAAATGTTAAGACTAGCAAGTAATGTCCATTCAAATTAAACTCACCATGCTCCCAGGAGCAATCACTGGCATCGGCGGAGCGGTCTGACCGGACTTCTCGCACACAGACTGCACATTTGGTTTTCACAACAGAGTCATACTAGTTAGTAATGAGACTCAAATGTTAAGACTAGCAAGTAATCTGCAGAAGAAACTTACCACAAGGAGCTCGTACATGGCCCTTGCCTGCATGTCATTTCGTGCCCTCTCCTCCTCCAACATCTTTGTCGTCGTCTCCTCCAACTCCCGCTGCCTCTCCGCCGCCTCCGCCAGAAGTTTCTCTGTTCTATCTCTTTCACTCTGTATAGCAGCCTGCAACACCACTCACATGACCATTTGTAATCATTGATGGAAGCGCACACAATGTAATGGAGAAAGATAGCTGAGTACGTATAACTAACCTTGATGGTGAGTTGGACTGGCCGTTCACGAGGCCTTATCTCAGGAGCGGAGCTCGACTGGCACGCCTTGATCTCCGAGAGAGTGCTAGGACAACGGATAAGTCCATCTCCTATGGCTATGGAGCCATGGGACCTCCCGCCACCAGATATCATCACCAGCTCTGGATGAATGGGACCGTTGCTCGGGTTAAAGTCCTCCCCTTTCCTCGCATTCCCCTGGTCTCTATATTGCACGAGCTTGTCGTGGGCAGAGATGTTGGTGAAGTTGTTTGCATCATCGAGGTGAGACGGAGAGAATGCCTTGACTTTCTTGTAAGAGGCAGTATGGGCCATGGCATAGAGGTCTTACACCTCTTGCACCTTATCTGCCTTATTGTAGCGTGCCTGAAAGAGAGAAACAACATAAATTAGTAATTAAAGGGCTCAAGCTACCATGATGAATGAATTGCATGAATCATGAAGCAAACCACATACCCAGTTCCGCCCGAACTGATATAAGTTGGAGCTGCCTTGATGGTGTGGCACACCTTCCATTTGGGCACGTTTGTCCTTGGCATCATTGTGGAGGGCTAGCCATTCATTTGAGCACCACTCATTGACCAACACCTCCCAACAATCCATCTGATCCGCACACCATCTCGGAGGGGCCTAAGTTAGCAAATAGAAACTTGAGCGCTACGGCTATGAATTACTAAATGAAGGAAGTAAGTACAAGGCCTTAAGAATTACCTTCATGTACTGCTCCTTACTCAAGAACTTCTCGCGGCACGCCGGCTTGGTCTTCTTGATACCACGCGAGGCGTAGTAGTCTCGAACAGCCTGCACCCGAGCCTCGTGCCATAAGTTCTGTAGTAGGCACTTGCAGACGTTATCGATAACATTTGCCGCTTCCTCCTCGTATCCCTCCTCACACCTGTAAAATGTCTGCAATCAAATGAGACAATATTGATTAGTACAATTAATAACTAGCTACTTGAAGATTTTTAATTGTGTAAAGGAGAAATTACCCAGAACTTTCTAATCACCACGTCTGCCCTCGTCTTGCACAAGACACCGTCGATAATCTCACCCGGCGGGGCCGAGGCAGCCAAGTAGTGCTCCCAACTCAATCCAAGCTCTAGAAGTCGACCCTCACCAGGCAACGTGACAAACCCCGGGAAGTTTTGCCGACAAAGAACTGCAAGGACGGAGTTGGGCCGGCAGACACTATGATGGTGGTCCCAACCCCTGCAGCATGACAAGGCCAACGCATTAGTTATTTGAAGAAACATGAATGCAGAAGGTACAAAAATTAAATGCACTTACCTCTCCCCATCAGGGAAAATTAACCACCTCTGCTCGCGGGTCGCTGGCACAGACGGGAGCCGTGTACAACCACGCTGGTAGACGGTGCCCCCCTCCTCCTCAATATCCGTCGGCTCCCCGCCATCATCAGCATGGACACTCAGCTCCTCAGGCTGATCCGGCCAGGTACCCCATCCAGACGTGTGCTCCTCCGGGGTCTCGTGGGCCGAAGGCCCGTCGACCGGAGGCTCGTGGGCCGAAGACCCATGGACCAGAGGCTCGTGGACCAGTGTCCGTGTAGCCTCCTCCTCGGACGAGTCCACCCTAGCAGTCACGTGCTTGGGTGAAACAACTGGGGGTGGCGGCGAGGAAGGCGCCATAGCAGTCACCCTACCTCCTCTCCCGCGACCACGTGCTCCACCTCCTCTCTTCTTCTTACCTCGTCCCATGCTGGGCACCGCGGTCGACAAAGAAGGGCCCGGCGGTGTCGCCATACTGTCTAGCAATGCTCGGCGAAGAGGTGCGTGTGGAATGGAAGACCTCACACCACGCGCTGACAAAGGGGCCTTGGCGCGCTCCCGACCAGCGCCCACCATTTTTCAACACCTGCCATGACAAAGAATAAACAAAATTAGTACAACATAAAAAAAAGTACCGAGACATGAATAATAATATGTATATCACTTAAGTGTATCATCATCAAGTACAACATAAAAAAATTGAATACCTGACACTACTAATAATCTCGATCAGTATCATCAATAAATGCATAATCATCATCATCACTATGATCAATGATGGGCTCATAGGGTTCGGTGGCATCAACATGTGCAAGACCACCTTGAAGTAATCGGTCAAGCATTGACAGGTCATCCGCAGCAGTAACCTCTTCTTGTTCTGGCTCTTCTTGTTCCTCCTTTGGGGAGATGTCAGATTCACTGTCGCTGTCTACTTCAATGTTTTGGGGTGAAGTATAGCGGTTCTTGAAACGCTTTTTGGAAAGACGTGTCTCTTGGAAGAATTCTCCTTCATATGTGTCTGGGTTAATGTGAGGTTCATAATCCTCTTCCTTTGGGGGAGAAAGTCTAGCACGTGGCGGCACTTCATAAATGACATCCCAACCTTTCAGATTTGGATTAGTTTGGCAGGGCCATGGTAGATAGAATACTTGGGTCGCATGTTGAGCCGTAATATAGACATCAGGAACATCTAAATGAGTGCTTTGGTTGATTTCAACTAGCCCTATATGTTCATGAGTCCTTCTAGTCTCCTTTGGCTGAAACCAATAACATTTGAAAACTATGACATTCGGTGGGTTTTCACCATAGAACAGAAGTTCATAAATTGCTTCAACTCTCCCATAATACTCGGTACCTCCTTCGCCGATAGCAGATACACAACAATTTGTAGACTTTCGGTCGGCCATAGATAGCTCTTTGCCATAGGTACGAAAGTGATACCCGTTGATGTCGTACTTGTCAAATGAACAGACCTTATAGTCAAAACCATTAGCGACTTGTCTCAATTCGGCGTCCATAGACTCTGAATTAGCCTAGAAGTTTAATATGAAAGGATTGTTGCATTACGCACAAATTAGCGAATGAAATGAAATTGTCTAATAGAAATTACCGTTTGTTTGAACCAAGAGATGAAACCGGGATAGCCGCCTCCTTGCTTTGCAAGAAGCTCATACTCTTCGACGGAATCCTTTTGGATCACCGCTCCATACGAGAATATGGCAACGTATCGACTGTATGACATATCCAGGAATAAGAGCAGTTCAAAGGAAATAGAAGTTGCGAAACAATGTACCGAGAACTTACTCGATGTACGGCCGCACTTCTATCAGGTTGTTGAAGATATACAACGAAATGGTCCACCATTCTTCGTTATCCAAAGATACTGGATGTGCAACACTGGCTGGTGCGAGATTCCCTTTTAATAGGCTGAGGTTGGATCCACCCTTTTTAGGGTCGTCAGCATTGTACCGAGGATTCAGATTATGCAAATGACGATTTTTGGCTTCATAGTGTGCTATTACGAAGTTTGCCGCCTCCTCAGTGATGAATGCCTCAGCCATCGATGCTTCAATTCTACGTTTATTTTTACATTTTTCTCGAAGCATCTTTTGCATCCTCTCAGTTGGGTAGCACCAACGATTTTGCACGGGCCCCCCAATCTTGCCTCGGTCGGGAGATGCAAAATCAAATGCTGCATTGGATTAAAGAAGCCTGGTGGAAAGATCTTCTCTAACTTGCAGATCAACTCCGGTGCCAACTCTTCCATTTCTTCTAGCATGCCAGGCGATAGTTCTTTCGCACAAAGAACACAGAAGAAATAGCTGAGTTCTGCCAGTACTAGCCATTCATCCTCAGGGATGAAGCCACGCAACATCACCGGCATTACCCGCTCAACCCATATGTGCCAATCATGACTCTTGAGACCAAATATCTTCAATTTATCAAGATTCGCTCGCTGCATACCCATCGGGGAACATCAACTGATGTTGCACCCACAAGATAATTTCCCTCATAGCTGGCCTTCCAAGATTGAACCATGCCTTTGGCTTCGTCCAGTTCTGCTTTCCTTTCGGTTCTTTAATGTTTTGTAACGGCCTATCACATAGCGCCTCCAAATCGACTCTAGCCTTAGTATTATCCTTTGACTTCCCATCTATGCCGAACAATATACCAAAAAGTGCCTCGGCGATATTCTTCTCAGTGTGCATCACGTCGATGTTATGTGGGCAAAGGAGGTCTTTGAAGTAAGGTAGATCCCATAAGCATGTTTTGTGAGTCCAGGCGTGCTTAGAATTATACCCCTTGAAGTACCCTGGGCGCTGTGGATCTGGCTCGAGAGCGTTTAACTGATCCACGGTCTGTTGGCCTGTCAATGCAGGTGGTGCAGAGTTTTTGACAATTCTACCTCTGATGAAGTTCTTCTTGTCTTTCCTGAACTTATGGCGAGGATCCAGGAACTGTCTATGCATGCCGAAGCAAGAAAACTTGCGACCGGCCTGAAGCCAATGAAACTCAAGAGCTCCCTTCCATGTGGGGCACGGGAACCTTCCATGCACACACCAGCCAACGAATAGCGCATACACCGGCAAGTCATGCGTCGAGTACATGTACCAGGCACGCATTATGAAGTTCCGTTTGCTATAGGCGTCGTATGTCTTGAACCCATTATCCCAGGCTTCTTGCAATTCGTCCTTAAGCGGCCGCATGTACACATTCATATTTTTCCCCGGATAGTTGGGCCCTGGAATTATCAATGTCAGGAAAATGTTCTTCCTTTGCAAAATTTGTCTGGGGGGGGGGGAGATTGAGTGGAAAGACAAATACGGGCCAACAACTGTATTGGGCTGCCGTCATACCAAACACACTGAACCCATTCGTGCTGATGCCGACTCGAGGATGCCTCAGATCTGCCGCTTTGTCAGCATGTAATTCATCAAACTTTTTCCACGCAACACCATCCGATGTGTGTACCATCATCAGATTCCCATCTGCATCTAGTTTGGTTCTTTTGCCTATTTTGTGCAATGTCATCTGTCCGGCCGTCTCTTCGACCATGAAAAGACGTTGAAGTCTTGGTACGATTGGCATATACCAAAGAACACTAACGGGGATTTGGGTCTGTGTCTTCTCACCCATACCGTTGTCTACCACAATATATCTGGAAGACTTGCAAATGGGACAATAGTTCAAGTCCGCATAGTCAAGCCTAAATAAGGCACATCCTTTCTCACAGGCATGTATCTTCTCATAGGGCATCTTCAGTGCATGGAGGATTTTGTCCGACTGGTACAGGTTTGCAGGCATTACATGGCCTTTGGGTAGAAAGCATCCAAATACTGTCATAATTGCATCATAGCATTCTCTGCCCAAGTTGAACTGAGCCTTCAGAGCCATTACTTGTGAGATGGCATCCAACTGACAAAGCTTGGTGTGCTCGTGGAGCGGACGTTTTGAAGACTCCAACATTTCATTGAAGGCCTTTGCAGATTCCACCATCTCCTCGTCCGAATCCCACGCATCATCATAGTTTTGCACCATGTTTTCCATCCCGGTACCATGCTCGTCGGTGCGACGACAATCCATCTCAGCTCGGTCACGCTGGGCAGACTCACCATGAAATGTCCACACCGTATAATCGGGCGTAAAACCACTCTTCTGCAGGTGTTTGCCCATTTCAGCCTCTGTCCTCTTTTCCCAATTGCCGCACCGCAAATAGGGGCACCAGGTTTTCCTCTGGCCATTTGCAAATGCGGCTTGCACAAACCCCTTGGTTTTTGTGAACCATTCAGCGCTCCATTTGTTCTGACCAGTGTGACCGGTATACATCCATGCACGATCACTCATCTTGACTTTCAAAGCTACTGGACACACAACAATTATATATGTAATTCACCATGTATATATTCATTAGTTGATCTACTTTGTCAATTTTATTACGTCCATGCAACCTACACTCTAATAGGTAATGATAGGTCCTAATCCCACCCGAGTATGTGTAGATTGGGTTCATTTTCCCATGCTATGCTCCGGATCCGACGCAAAATTTTGGCAGCACCTCCCCGCTGTTCTCCTGATACACGTCTCTGCAATAAACAGAGAGGATGTTTACCCAAAGAACAACAGGGGAAGCACTGATGAAATTTATGTGTCGGATCCGGAGCAAAGCATATGGGAAAACGAACCCAATCTACACATATTCGGGCTGTCCATGGATAGCGTTGGACAATTCGAAAGAATCAAGGTTATAAATATGCAAATGCATGCATATTTATAACTATGACGCTTTCGAACGGGAGACACATATTGGTTATGCATGATGATTCAAGACACATATATAGCTAGCTATCAAGTTTCATCGGAATAGAGCAAATAATTAATGGGGGAGGAGGACATGTCATTTGTGCTCACCCACGAACGAAGGGGCAGAGTTCGTCAGACGCACGGCGAGGTCGTCGAACACCAAACCTCGCAGCGATGAAACAACTGCACATTTAAAACTACCCGATCAACACAATTATATATGATGTTTTTCATAACAAAATCGAAAAAAATATAACCTAACTAATAATTCGCAAATATATGACCCCGTTGGCCTCTAGAAGGCCAAAGAACACCTTCTCGGGAGGTGTCGGTGGTCGGGGTGTCGTGTCGGTGTCGGGGTGCCGTGTCGAGGTCGGGGGGC